>NC_066853.1:1602380-1902380 GCF_001640805.2 Lates calcarifer
TTAAGGCCGGAGAGAGCGATCTTTCCAGCCGAGCCACAGAATCAAATTGTTGACCTTTAAAACACAAGAAGGCTGAATCTTTGTGCCTTCAGGCTGCCATGGTAGAGTGAATGTTAAAAGAAGGGTGGGCCACAGCAGTATGTGTTATAAATACTGTAAACACTCAGCTGTATAGGTCCATTTCTTTGCAGAGAGTTAATACAGACACTGAGGCTACAACATAGAAACTACTCAACTAATAACAAACAACTTGCTCTGTTGGAGCAAAGGAAGAAATAACATGAGGGAGGTTTGGGGAAGGTTTCCTGTTTCTTACCAACAGTTAATGACAATGACCACAAGCACGATTGTTCCCCAACATGACAGTGAGGGTGAGGTGCCTGAAGTGAAATCATAATTTTAAGTATCCCCTAATAAAATTGGTTTTGTGTCAAAATAAAACACTGACCACAGCGGTGTGAGAACAGCCATGGTGTCAGAAGATGTTCTGCTGATGGGGGCAGTAGATCACAAACTGTATGTGTCATTCTGCAAAGCACTGGTGTAATTACCAGTCTGTGTATTCATACATTAACATGAGTACACCTTACATGAACCCACCAAACAGTTTGTTGTGGGTGGAGATAAAACCAAACAAAGCCTGAAGTAACTGGGGCTGGGGCGTCTTGCTTTGCCCGTTGACGTCAGGCTGTCCGCTGTGAGTGCATCACCCCCCCCAGCCGTGGGAAAACAATTAGGTCAGCCCTACGGTTCAATCTGAAATAATCCATTTGGACTGTCTGCACTTGACCGAGAGCTCTCTCCAACTGAGGGCTAAAGAAATGGTCATTTGAGTGCCTTTGGTTTTTGGTTAAAATGAGAATCGAGGACGTGGACACATTTCAAACTGTCATCTGTCAGCCCTCCAAATGCTTCGTAATAGCACTCAATTATGCATTCTGAATGACGTTGCTAGGTTACAGAGCTGGCTAAGTGGCTGATGGGACCATCCAGTGGTCACTCAGTAACGTGGGCTGATACAGAGGGCCCACATTCAGCCACTTGGCAGCTCCAGCCTGAAACATGCTCTGAAATCCACATCTGGTGATTAGGATGTGCAAATCAAGCCGTGGAGCTGCTGAGGGCTCAGGACCAAAAGTTTCCTTCAGGGAAGGTTCACTCATCATTTACCTTCTCGAGAATCATCTATTTAAAACACATTACATGCTGTATATTGATGTTTGATCGTATCCCTGGCCTCCTCAGTGTATTTCATGTAAAATATCCGCCTGTATTTATTTTTCACTGCACACTTTAAACTTGTTTGCTGCATTGATTCTTTCCCCTGAGCTGCAAAGTCTGAATTTTAAACTATTACTAAAGTATTGCTTTACGTGAATCTTACCGTTCTGTCTTTCCCGTCTTGTAGTCTATCACAGGCTCACACTATGTCTTCTTTCTTTCCATGTCTACTCTTGCTGCTGCAGCGACCTGATTTCCCAGCAGGACCAATCAGCCTTAATCTTTACTTCTATTATCACATTGCTTTTCCTTTGTCTCCAACTGCCTGATGCCTGAATCCTGCTGAGGATCCTGATTTTCCCGTGTGGACACTTTAACTCTGACATGGTCTTTATATGTTGATGTTTATTTGTATGGTGGATTTTTCCCTCCAGAACTGAACCGGCACACCTCTGTGAGCATCACCAGAAATTAATGCTGCTTTGGTGTATTTTAGAGACTTTAACTCAAACAGACAAACTGATTAAGCTCTAAATTATCACCTCCACTCACGCTGATAAAACCATTACTCCCAAAATGTTTCAGGAGCTGCAGAACTGAACTGGTCTGATATTAGTCACAGTTTTTTTTCAGTTCACTCCTCCTTTGTTGCTCACTGAGCTGTTCACTTCAAACCTGAAGTAGCTAGAAAAACCCTGAAACAGCCTCCTACGAGAGGAAGACCTTGGTGATAACTACCCACACAGAGATGATGTGTGTGTGTGTGGAGCAAAGACAGACAGGATCAGAAATCACACACACTCAGTCTGTCAGTCAAATCACCAACAAAACACACACACACTCGTAGAAAGGTCATGTTATACAAGTGCTACAAACACAATCAGCTGTTACTGCAGTGACCTGGAGATCTCCAATATGGCTGCCATATGTAGCACTTAACGTTCCTTTTGCTGCTCCACAGGACTATATTTAGATATCACATTACAATAAAAACACCTAGATTAGTTTAAAACCCTCGGCCTCAATGTCCTGCCAGTGCGTCATTACAAACTAATGCTGCACAGCTAAACACTACTCAAACCCAGTTTGAGTAATGAATAACATTTGGCTTTAGTTTAGATTCTGGTCTAGATCAGAAAGTTCTCAAAGATGCCAGGCTAAGTTTTGGGGAATGTGATTCACAGGACACCAAGAATATTTTTTATCTAATCATGTATCTGCAGTGGAGAACTGGAACAAGATGATAGAGAATAAGTCATACTGGATGAAGATGATTTTTTATTTTTTCTTAGACTTGAACCCAATGTACTATCACACAATGTACCATTTCTAAGTGCAGTCCATTTTTCTCAAAAGTTTACCCATGATCCAGAGCTCTATTCTGTCTGACGTACAGCAACTGTCTGACCAGGTCTGGTTTAAAGATTCAGATAACCACACACACTCTCTCTCTTACCTGTATATGAGTATGTCATCTGTGGAGCTGTTGTACTGGATCTGGTACATGCGGACTCCTGGTATGTGGTTCTGCGGGGGCCATCTGATGGTAGCAGAGCTGGACGTTAGATCTGACACGCTGACCCTCTGCTGGTCAGACCGGGCTTGGCCTCCACTGACGTTGGATTTGATGGAGGTGGGGATGTCTGAGGGCCCTGGGTCAGGGTCCAGTTTGGGGTCAAAGTGTGGAGAAGGGTTGACGACTAACTCAACAGGAGCAGTGGCCTCCCCGGCTGCGTTAGACGCAATGCACGTGAACTTTCCAGAATCCTAGAAATCAAGAAAACTCCACTTTTATCCTTGGTTTCAGTGCGTAAAAATAAAACCAGCTGCCCCCAAAAGGTTTGGTCTTTTATATCCTATAAAGAAGTGATTTGTGTGGATATAATAAAGCATTAAAAGCTTACCGAGCTTACAGAACCAAATTGATTGAAAATCAAACCACTTCTCTACCTTGACGGAGGCCTTGAGGATATCCAGCGACCCGTTCTCGTAGCAGATGGTTCTGGACGTGTTTCCGATCAGCTTCCCATCGGGGCTGACCCAGTGAGTCGAAGGTTCGGGATCTCCGATGGACTTACAGCGCAGGCTAACCTCCTGACCCTCCATCACAAACATCTTGGAGGTGTGACGAGTTATCATTGGAGGCTCACAAACAAACTCCTCCTGTTATGGAAGAAAAGACGAGAATATAGAAGTAGTAGTTTAAATAAAGGAGAGCTGTTGATCATTGTATTTGAAGCATACTGAAGAGATTTAAACTATGGAAACAGGAAAAACAATGTACAAGAGGTTCAGAGAAAACACATCGCTTCAAAAGAGACAAATACAGACTTCATCTTTTCATAGAAAACAGTACATTTTCCCTGCATATGGACTCTGACTGACTTCCACTGGTCTGTTCTTCCAACAGAGTTTCAGAAGGAGTTCAATTGTTTGCACATGAAGATTAAGTGATCTCAGAATTTTTCAGCCCTTGCATTATTTAAAACCCACCCACTGGCACCTAAGCTTGTATAAAGCCAGCCAAAACCCTGGTGGAGTATTACTGCAAGGCCGAGCGCGGCCAGCCAAGGCTTACCAGGGCTTACTCATCATTCCTACCACTCAGTGTGTCTCCAAACATTTTTCTGGGTCCTTCCTGGGTCTTGTTACCAGCGGTGATGATTGCTGACCTGATGGCCGCTGGGCTGCAGCTTCAAATAAACCACTAATACCTTTCAGTCTTGTATTACATTCTGACCCTCAACTGCTCCTGCGAAGCTTAGAGTAAAAGGCTGTGATTGAACTGGGCCTCTCCCTGGTGCGAGTGTTTGGAAGTGTGGAAGTATGAGAAGTTGGGCATTGGAGGGAAAAGTGTGAACACTCATTTAGTCTTTTTATAGATGAATAAAATATAAGATTTGTCCTGATAAGCCTCAAATTCCAACCAATGTCAACTTTCTTCCCATTTCATTAGAGAGTAAGCTCATTGATTTTTGAGCTTTCCGTTGGACAAGGAGCAGCCGAGAAGCTTTTATCGATTCCAAAGAGGGAATTCCCTCGGCGGCTGACGGCTAATGTCTGACCTCTGATGGATGCAGTGGAGGCTCACTTGTCCTTGCAGAGGGAAAGAGGCTATTAACTCTCTGAGAATTAATATGCCCAGACACTTTAGTGACATGGAGGTCTCTGGATCGACCTCTTTACAAGGCTAATCCTCTTATAGTGATCTTACAACACCTCTCTGAAGGAGGTCCACGACTATTACTTGAGGTGAGGCAAAGGTCTGTGCATCATCCTCTCTAATATGATACCAATTAATCCCATCTTTATCTCATGGTGCACCTCCACTTATCATCGTAGCTCTGAAACAGCCCAGAAGGGTCGGCTCCTGGAGATCTCCAGGTGAGGCAAAGCCCTCTATATCATCCTCTTTAAAGTAACATCTTGATCCACACCACTTCATTCTGCTGATATCTCTTCAAGTATCAGCACGGCTCTGCTATGGCATAGGAGTATTTTTCTAGCAGCTGTTTAGATGAAGAACTGATTTCTCAGCAGCTCCTCGACCTTTAGTCCCACACCATCTAACTGCAATTTGGAGCAATAACACATTTTCAGTGCTGTTGCTTTGTGCTCTCTGAGCTGCTCTGTAATGTCTTTTGTGACTATTGGCTTTGATAATTTGGCAGTAATGGATCATTAGCATATCAGCAATAACAAAATGTTCCTCAGCAGCATGGCCATTTCCTCAGGTTGCAGAACCTGCGGGGAAGTTTTTCAGGTACATGCTGTCTTTATCGACTTTAATCCTTTTAGTCCAAGGCCAGAAACTGTAAATGTGTCAAATACAGCCGCCCATTACAGAGCAGTAACACAACTAACAAGTGAAATCTAATGTTTGTGGTGAAACTGACAGTAACTCATAACCAATGTCTCTCTTCACAGCCTCTGTTCCATTATGCAGAATGGGAAATAACCAAAGTTTGATGTACATGTGTTGCTCAAACTGCCATAACAACACATACGAAAGCGTTAGAACCATGAGTGACAGTTCATTTTACTTGGAAGGACCAGGACTACAGAGGTGGATTAACCCAAGGTCGACCCAAAGGTACACTCACATGGGTTATATCTGCAGGTAGGGACATGTGACGTAGGACTGTTTGCGTTGGAGGACTTGCTGGAAAGAACTGAAGGAGTTAACTTATTTTATTACACTGCACGCTCATATTCTATTTGAAAAACCTGCTTTTTTTATGCACTATTCTAGGTTGCTTTTGTAACATGTCTCCAGGGACTTCTGATGAAAAATAGCTTTACTGCCACATTTACAGTAATGTTTATAAATGTGCACTGTCCCTGTTAAATAAACCAATAAAACTATGTGCAAATGGGTAAAGGCCAAACACATCTGTTTTATTTTTGCCTCTTACGGCTTAATTTTACCCTGTAGTATTCATGTTTCTTCTAACCCTACCGCTGGATTGAAGGCAGAGGATTCACCAGCCATCTGCCCTGATTCCCTGATCTCATGTGTCCTTGAGAAAGTGATTATGTATCCACAGTGAGCTAAAGCTAAGACGGCAGAAAAACACATTTAGAGCATTATGACACTACAAACACAGGAGCCAGTGTCTGTGACCAAAATGATTAAATGACATAATTTTTAGGTGACAGATTTGTATTTGGTTGCGAACAGTGACCTGAGGCTCCTGGTATCAAGAAATACAATATCTGGCTTATTATTCCAACACAGGTAACAAACTCAACCAGAGGCTAAATGTGTTGTTAAGCACCAGATGAGGTTATCTCTCCATAACTACCAAACAGTTCCAGGCCTGGACAGATTCGCTAAATGACTTTAATCCAAGTAGAATCTCAGGGTTTAGACGTAGATTATCTAATTAAACAGCAGCACATGTAAAAACTATGGCACCTCAAATCAGACTTCTGATTCTTGACTTGTTTTCAGCATGAATGTCACGCTGCAGTAACTTTTACGAACCTCTCTGATGGTCCAGAAGTATTTGCCAGCCAGGTCTTTAGGTGAAGCGCAGGTCTCCAGGTCGTCCTCCCTGGTCAGTCTGCGAAGCCAGACCAGCTCGCAGTTACAGTGCAGAGGGTTCCCGCCAAAACTCAACACCAGCGCGGTGAGAGGAGAGCCCTTCATCTTGGCGTACACTGGGATCCGCAGGAACAACGGGTCCGGAGGAATCTTCTTCAGTTTGTTGGATGTCATGTCCAGTCTGGTGATGGAGACAGACATTTAGAGAGAAAGCCTGTCTCTCACTGTTCTCCCATCATTCCTTATTAGACTGGAGCTAAAAGAATCCTAAATATCTACAGATGCTTCATAAATCTGAAAACTGTTTCCACTAGTTTCACTTTTTTAAATGGTCTGAAAAGCTCCTTTTAAAAGCAACTCCTCAGCCTCTCAGTCTCTGGCTGTAGCTGAAGAACTGATGGTGAAACTCAGCCATAAAAAAGTTCATCAATCATGTATTTACTTTCACTTCTCTGCTTTTTCAAAGCCTCACTAACAGAGCGGTAACAAAAGTGACTTTGTTGTTTGCTGATAGCGTACGACTGCTCTGTTTCTGGCCAAAACACTGGACCTGGTGTCTGGTAATAAAGCCATAGATTCACTGTTGTCAACAACAAACACAGGAGAGTCGACTTTCCCCCAAAGTCCCTGCAGTAATATTTAACAACGATGACTTAACAAGAAGTTAATAGCTGTTGAGAGCAGGGAGCATGCTGCACTTTACAGTGCTCTGTTATGTTATTTCACAGGCAGCAGCTTTGCTCTGTATTCATTTGTGAGAGTGTGTTGGTGTGCAGTATGTGTGTGAGCGAGCGCTCACCTGTGCACACGGACAAACCCACAGTTACACCAGCTGGTCCATATGTTTTGTGTCTCCAGGGCAGAAATGACCCACTGCAGTCTCTTAGATAAATGTCTGACTGTATCTGGAGCTTGGTTGGTTTTCCTTCTTACTCTTTAATGACTGTTAGCTGTCGGGACGTAAATTGAAACTGATTACTGTTTACTGGGGTTCAAGCATTATTTTGGGCCCATAGAGTAAAATTACTTGTAAAACTTTTAAAAGCCAAAACTAGACGAGCTTTGCAGAGCCTGGGGCCCGGGTCCTGTCTATAGAGTGCACTAGCAGAGAGATGAAGGTGTATGAATCTGGCTGTTCCCAGTATCAGAGATGATCCTTCAGGCTGGAGCCCAGTGACTGAGCTGGGAGTTAGAAGCTCAGTGCTGCAGCTGTGGGCAGCGAGGACCTTGAATGTAATTAAGGAAACCCTAAAATGACTTCTCACATGTATTGTCTGGGCTGTTAGAAAGCAACAACAGGAGTGCTGTGCTCTCTTCTCTAGTTTAAACATCTAAACATGATGTGACTGCTTCTAGATTTTTATGAAGAATGGTTTCATTTTAGAAAAACTATATTAATTCATAAACACAGCGCTGTTCAAACGATGTAACGTGGTTATCTATTTTCATCTGCAGAGAAATGAGATTTCTGCAGCTTGAAGTGAGATCCGAGTTCACTCTGTCTGTGCCAGTAATAATCACAACGGATTCGTCTGACTTGGTGTTTGTGTGTGTGAATATGTGCAAACACTCACAGACCTTTGAGCAGAGAAGCACAGCAAAGATCTGCTGAGCAGAGGAGCAGTCTGAGGTCACTGTTTCAAATCCCCATTCTGTCTGAAAGCCAGCGAGGGCTGCGACATTTACCATCATCTCCTATCGATGTGCCCTCCGGCAAGCTACCGAACCGGCAGCTGCTCCAGTGGAGCTGCAGTACACACCTGGTCATACTGGGCATTTCCCAGCTGTAAGAGAGTGCAGGCCAGGACTGCAAGGTGAAATGAGCACTGAAAGCTCAACGTCTTTGTCCTGAGATTTTAGTCTGGTTGTATCCTGCTTTTACCCTGCTCTAGTTTTAGGTCTAATTGGTTAGAAAATCAATTAAATGTAAGAAATAGCTCATCAGAGGCAGTGGTGTTGTTGAACAAAACATAATTCGAAATGGTTTATTTTAATTCTGATGCTTTGGTCAAAACAAAAATTCCCTTTCAGCAGATGTACTCCCAGAAGACAGAAGCTCTGCTGAGCCTTTTGTTCTTCATCCATTCAAATCATTTTTCACTGGAAGATTTAGAGTTCATGTGCAGAATCAGCTGCAGTTTTAGATAATGTATTCCTCCAGTAATAATTACACTGGTCCATTATACGACTGTGTAACCGGGGACTTGTTTCTTCACCGTCTGCTCTCTGACTGTGTCTGTGCTGGGCAGGTTGTGGACAGAGGGTTTATGGGAGTTTGTTTGATGGGGCTGGTGAAAGTGGCTGAGACTGCATCACACACTGCATGTACTATAAAACTAAAACCATGAGTTAAAGGAGGCTTAAAAACATCCATCAAGCTATGAACGAGGCAGTAGCTGTGTTTTATACTCAAACATAGTCTGAGCGGTGTGCTGTATTCTTAGGAAGTACGCTGACGAAGTTCAATCAGGGACAAAGGAAGCAAACATGGCTAACAGGCTGCTGCTGCTGTAGTATTGTCATATGATCCTCACCTGGCCAGTTTGTGCAGGTTGGAGAAGATTCCCTCAGGGACGCTCTCTATCAGGTTGTGGTCCAGGCTCAGGGTGTTGACGCTGATCAGCAGGGCAATGGTCTCCCAGGGGATGTCTACCAGGTTGTTGTAGCTCAGATCCAAGTCCTCCAGGGTCTCCAGGAAGTCCTGAAAGGGGAGTGTGGAGGCAGAAACAAAGGGCGAGCACGATCAAACCCTGAACTTTCACTGTTCTGGCAACTTTAACTCACGAAGCATCAAAGGCAAAGGAAAGGAGGAAGGTGAAGAAGTAAGTGAGAGCGTGGATTGGATTATCTAGTCTTATCAAGTTTGACTCATTTCATCCTCTGGGGATCATGAATGTCTGTAACAATCCATCCAGTAGATTTCACTTCACCTGTAAACCTTGGAAAAAGAAAGAAAATGTCAGCTTCATTCTCATTAAATATCTCATTGTGGCACTATAAGAAAAGCCACCAGAGTCATTCAGAGACATCATCTGGAGACCATGAAGGTCTGTAGAAAACTTCATAGCAGTCCAGCAGTTGTTGGCTGCACAGAGCGACACTGTCGGTGGCTAGAGACAAAGTACTACCTGTACCTGTCCTGGCTGGGCAAAGCTCAGTGCAGGTACTGTCTGTGTAAAATCTTGTATCTAGAAATAAGAATAGCACTAATCTATTTAACATAATCTGATCTTGTTTAAAGATTTTTCAGACTTATTTTAAGAATTTACTTTGGCATATTTTGCAGAGTAAGAGAGAGAATGGAGCAACAACGGACAGAGAGAGAAGTGGAGATCAATTACCCCGGTCAATGCTGTACACTCAAAGCATGTTGTTTTCTCTAATTGCCTCCATACAATTCTCATAAGCAGTACAGCGCTGAAATGCCACGAGTCAGCACCCATTACAATGAGCAAAAATACAAAGAGAGTGACAGGAATGAGAGGAAGAGGGGTTGAAGGAGAGAGATAATGGCCTGTTGATCAACCAAAGTGTTGTTGTCGTTGCAGTAATTGCTCCCATAATTCACACAATCAGGACACTGTTGAATGTCACAATGACTCAATTCTCATTACAATAATCTGTGCTTTATTGCTTTCTGAACAAAGGGAATCTAATTTCTTACTGACAAAAGAAACTTTAAGAGCTGTGAAGAGGAGTTCAAAGAGCCATGTGAGCAGAAAATCAGTCCTAAATGGTCTGAATTTCACCACTGTCCTCTCAAGAAAAATGACGCTGCTGGATTTAGTTCAAACTGTAGAAAAAGACCAAAGAAACGGCTGCTGCTGTTACTGGTAAGGTTAAGTTTTTAAATGTATTACATGTCCATCCACAGCTTCACTGAGGGAAACTCTACATCTCCATCAGCAGATGGTGCTTGATGTAAATTATTGGGCATTAAATCATCAAATATAAATGTCATTTCTTGGGATACTGTGCTTCTCCATGAACGTGCAGATCTATCTTTGAACAGATTTAACTCGGTCTGGTTAGAGAAATAGAAGTTTTCCTGCAAATCTGAGCTGAACAGTGAGAGGGAGGAGGAAGAGATGAAGGGATAGAGAGGGTGAGGAGTGAAGTTCAAGCTGAAGTTCAGAGGTCTGCTCCATTAGTGAGTTCAGAGTTCACGTCTCTCTGTTTTCTCTCAGAGACAGTCCTGCAGAGGTCTGAGATCCGGTCCTGAGGGGACACTTTGGTGCCTCGGCGCTGGACTTTTAATGAGCAGAGAAAGGACAGTGTCGTTTAATGAAGAGGGGAAGACTGTTTATTTTAGAGCCGGGGTTATTAAAAAGGTGTCCAGCTGAGCGGGGCCGGCTGCTTCTGTTGGATTTCAGAGTCAGAGCCAGAAACGCGGCGTCATTTTTACACAGCACTTGACCCTCAGCACCACAGCTATTCTGAAGAGCCGTAAATGACTTTGCAATAACTTTTCAAACTGAGAATCTTGGCAAATGGCAATCTGTTTCTGAATGCTTCTGCAGTGAATCACAAGGGTTGTTGGCAGCACCGATCCAAACTTGTCAGGATTTAAAATAGTTTGACTTTGTTAGTGGAGTATTTTCCAGTGGAGCTGGTGGCAGCAGGATGAGGATATTTCAAGACAGTTCTCGCCTCCTTGATCTGATTGTCGAGTGATTGCAGTTGATTTCCAGGACATTTAAACTATGACCACTAAATCTATCTTGCATATTAGCAAACTGAAACTCAATTTGTAGCACCACAAAGATTAGTTTAAATTGAAATTATAATTTACTGAGACGGCCTGAGAGTAATCGGGAAAATTTGTCTATTTATTTAGCTGACTGGATTGTGGTCTAGTTTCCCCTCATTAAAGTCTAATGTAAAATCAAATGAACAAAGAAAACATTTGAATTTCTCTAAATTGCTGCAGTTTTTCCTCTAAAATGTACAGACTGAACCACATATCATAGGTTTACATGTCAGTGGTGTGGAAGACATTTCCCATCCAGTGTTTTTTCATTGTGGTGTCTCTACGTTTACTTATGTAGGAGATCTCCAGGTGCTGTAATGTGTTTGTCTGGAGGTCAGGTGTGGCAGTAAGAGCGATGTGTTCGTGGACAGGATTCAGGTGGAGGGGCGCTCGTACCTGAAAGGCTCCCTCTGATATGCTGTGCAGCTGGTTGTTGGCCAGGATGAGGTGCCTCAGGTTCACCAGGCCCTGGAAGTGGGAGTCGTCCAAGATGGTGAGGCGGTTGGCGTCCAGGTGGAGCGCGTGGAGATCCTGGAGGTCGGCGAAGGCGTACGGCCGGATCTGGCTGATGGTGTTTCTGCTCAGGGTCAGGTGGATCTGGACATGCAGGGAAACGTGAAGAAGAAAAGATTTTCAACCAACTTATTCTCTTCTTGTAAAAATACAAAGTTGCCGACTAAGTTACTTTCTGCTCTTTTTAAAGCACTGTGTGATTATTTAATTTCATACCAGCAATAATTTAGTGAGGTTTCACTTTGTCAAATACACCATGTTTCAGAGTGACTCTCTCTGTCCTCCTGTGCAGGGAGGTCAAAGGTCAGGGTTAGCTGATGAGCCACCACCCTGGAGATACTAGAGATTCAATGTTTTGCTAAAAAAAAGGTTTCAGCAAGTTGGACATTGAAGGCTGTTGGGATTAAATCAGCAGTCAGGTTAGGGGACGGCTTTTAAACACTCAGTCACCCTGCCACCCTTCTTCATTAATAATCATTTCAGTAATTAATAGTAGAGTACTCTGGGTCAGCTGAGACATGGAATTACAGATAAAGCTATTTAAAAAATAAGTCTGGGCTTCATTAAAAGGTAATAAGACTGTTAGAAAACACACAGCTGAGGTCAGGAGTGTGTAGGCCTCTGGATACCTGTCCCCAGTGCATGGAATCAACGTGTAAAGATGCAGAAATATATTCCATTAACACCCAGGAAAGGGTCAGTCAACACCCACGCGTTTGTAAACCTGGAGACATCTGCGGCGCTCTGTCACGCTCACCGCCAAATGATTAAAACTCATTTTGCACGTTGCCTTGTGTGTGAGCAAACATCATCTGCGCTGTTGTAATGACGCTGGAGAAGAAAGTTATTTCTCGCACATTAAGGAAGTCACCAGCTGTGACGAGCTTCTCTATTTGCCTTTTAAATATCACGATGTTGGCGTTTCTCTTTCTGTGCTGCGAGCACTGGAGCCTCTCCACCTCCGTTACATGATTGCAGTGGAAGTAATTGGTGAAAGCCGAAAGATATCGACATTTCACCTCAGTCAGTGTTGAGCTGGAAGGAGCAGATGTTCCTGTTTTCTGGAGTAAACATGAAAACTCTCCTCCCTGCTCCTGACTCTTGGTTATGGTTACAAATGTAGGTTTACTATATAAATACATCTAAAATACTCAAAACATACAGACTGCAGTTCTGCGACAGGAGAGCCACTGATGATGGCTGTAAGTGAGGATGTTTCCATGGTTACCACATGCTGAACGTATTTAGCAGAAGCCTGTAGATTCAGTCTAGGATGTAACACATTTTAGAGAGCAAAAGTCAAAGGAATGATTGAGATTTTTTACTCGTCCACAGTGATACTGATCCCTGCTGCAGCGACAGAAACCTGACACCCAGCTGCTGGCCTGTTAAAGTGTGCAGCAGCAGCAACAGAGACCTCTGGATCAAAAAGCAGCCCTGTGGCCAAATTACAACACTGATAATGGATGAGTCTTCTGCACAGTATAGTTAAGGTCAAAAAAATATCATATAAAAGCTAAAAAAGTGACCATTAATTGTTGGACTGACTGTACCTACAGGTGCTGGCTGTAAATCCTGAGGTGCAGCATGACTGTAGCTCCATATTCAGATTCTAAAAGGATACAAAGCTGCTTTAAAACAAGCTAATGAGCTGCTGCTAGTGTTTTTTTCCTGGCAGGTCACTGCTCATTCACTCTGTCCAGACATAGCCTGTGAGCTAGCTCAGTATCTGCTGAGGTCTGAGAACAAAACGGTGAAGATGACATGTAAGTGTACATTAGCAGTCATGCTAATGACAGACACCCATAGTCACAGCTAAAGACATCAGTAACATAAGCTTTTATACACCTTAATGTTCCACTGGCTGTGTTTCTCTAAAATAAACGATGGAGCCAAAACAAGAAGAAGAGGCTCAGAAACAATCAAACTAGTTGGATCACGTCCTCTTCAAACTGCTGGGCAGAAGCTGCTGGTTGTAAATGTAAATGTGTTGAGGAAACTGACCAGGCTGGACATGTTGGCGAAGTCGCGGTGCCTCAGCGTAGTGATGAAGTTGTCCATTAGCCTGAGCTCGGCCGTCTGGCGGTCGATGTTTGGTGGGACGAAGAGGAGGCCCGTCTTGGCGCACAGCACCGTGTAGGACGGCAGCAGGTTCTGGCAGGTGCAGCGCTTCGGACACAGCATGGAGGAGGAACAGGAGGGGAGGGAGGACAGGAGGATGAAGAATAGGAGGAGAGGGCAGACCAGCGAGGACACGACGTCCATGGTTACTCTCCTGCTGCAACAGATCAAAACACAGAGAAAGTAGAGGTGAGTTTAATGCTTCATCTAAATCACTGCCCCTTGACTTGACTGAAAGAATCTGTTGTTGACAGTCTCCTTTATGCTTTCTCCAACTCTCCAGATGTGTGGGCAGCACTGGGTTTCCAGAGAAATGTAATATAATCGATGCTTCATATGAAAGAGGAGAGGACGGATAAAGCGAGGGAGCTGGGGGGTTGTTACAGGAGGTGGCAGTGACAGCGAGTGCAGGATAGGGATGAAAGGAAGGAGGAAAAGAAGTCAGGAGTTTGTGGGTGCAGCCTGTTTTTTTCTGCTGAGTAAGGTGAACAGGGAAAGTGAAAGTAAACAGCACTTATACCATCAATTAAAGCGGCTGCACTCTCATGATTACAATCTGAGGAGAACATTAAAGAACACAAATTATGCTGCGTGTGGTTGTCTGTCTCACCTCATAAGTTTCATTGATGTTTTTGTGCATAAAAATGAGACTTAACCAACTGTTCCAGGCAAGGCAATAAATGAATACATTTACATTGATATCGATTTCTCTCCATTCGGTTTGTACGTTCAGCTCAGCGGAGCCCGGAATAAGTTCAGGGGAGGAGAAAAAGAAAACACACACAAACAGGGATGACATATGCAAAAGGAAACCACACACACACACACACACGCATGCATGCATGTGGACTCTCACATGTACCGACTCTCCAAAAAGTTCCTCTGAGTGAAATGCTGAGTGACTGGAGGAAGGTCGATTGCAAATAACAGCAGGAAGAGACACGCTCTTTTATTTACGGTGCTGAAATATTCAAACTGTGCCTCAACTGCAGCACAGAATACAGAACAGGAAGTCTGCACATGTCCTCATAACAGGGTGCAGAGTGCAGGATACGAAGCTAAATGTGAGGAAGTAATGGGAGAGATGTAATGGAATGAGATAAATTCGGTGGAAATGATCAGGAGAATTCAAAACCCAACTGAGACTACACTCAAATGTCAGCGGGTAATTGAAGAGTCTGCACATGATGGGAATGTGAGCACAGAAGAAATCAGGCAATAATGAGCGACAACTGGAATTCACATCAGTCACCCACATTTCAGTGGCTAAAGGTGGTTAACAAACAAACACATGGAGGGAAGTTTCCTCTGCGAGGTAAACCTGAATAAAGCTTTGTTAAGGACTAAACAGCTGGCATGTTCAGCAAGGTAATGAGTCAGTATTGTAATGTTTATAAGACATTAGCAGTGATGCCAAAGCAAACAAACAATCTGAAAAGGTCGTTTCTGCCCGAGAGGCTTTCACTTGCTCTGGTCATTTCTCTACTTTCCAGTTTTATTAGCTAAACTTTTTGTTTTGTTTTGTTTTGGTGCTCATACTTTTTTTCAGTGGGTTTGGCCTTTGCCTGAGAGCAGCCCATCTCTACAGCTTTAGGGTACAGGAATACAGTTTTATTCACTCACAGTATTTTTATATCTACACGTCTGTTCAGTGTCATTTAAATTAAGTTCATGATAAACTGGCATCATTTTAGTAAAGCAGTTGTTGGGTCACTGAATAAGCTGCTTGCACAGTTGAACTATGAGCTCGTTCTTTAGAACAGTCTTGTTAATTTGGATTGATTAAAGGGGCTATATGTGAGTTGTTGCTATCGCTACATGGCCAACGTTAGCATTAGCATATTTTCAGATGCTCTTTGCTGTGGAGTTTAGGTGCAGTGTGATGCAGGGTCTCTACAGAACACTGGTGCTGTGAACAGATTTAATTTGTTTAGTGAGGCCGGCTCAGCGTGAGAAAAATGCAAAACAGCTCTTTCAGACTGCGAGCACTTCTCCATCTCTGTCGCCCTCTCCTCCGTCCTTTCATCACTCTCTTCTTGACTGAAAGTGCTTCTCATTTCAATTGCGTTGCCCCTTTTCTCTTTCCCTCCACTTATCTTCCAGCCCGCATCCTCTCATCATCCCTCTCTCCGTATCAGTCTTTCTCGCAAACTCTCTCCAGCTGTTTCCTGTCATACCTCTCTCCTCTGACGCACCCGACATGCCTTTATTCCTCTTTCCTCCCATCCCACCATCATTCTTTTCCTCACTGCCTCTATCCATCACTCTTCCATTCCTGTCCATATTAGATCATTTATTCTTTTTCCTCTTTGTGCTCCTTTCTGTGACGTCACACTTCATCCATCCATCCTTACCTGCTCCTGTCCTTTATTTGCTTTCTCTCATGCTCCTGTCATCTCTCCCTCCTCCAGTTCATTCACTTTAATTCTGTTCCTTCTGTCCCCTCACACTCAAAATAACACGTCAATAATACATGCATGTACATGTGCACATGTGTGCACCCACCCATGATGACATGACACCCATGTGGGATGTGTTGTCTGTAAAATGAGTGACACATCCTCATTTCATGTATGAGACGATAATGAAATGTGTGATTGGAAGTTGATGTGTTCATTTACATGTTGATTGAGTTTCATGACTCGTGGGCCTGCCTATTAAAATAACACTTCCAAACTTCCAGACATATGGAGGCACTAATGACAGGATCAGCCTTTCATTCAAACTCTCTACACACGTCTCTGCTCTCTCCATCTTGAATGTGGCCGTGGACTTTAGTAGATGACCTTTTGCAGGGTCGAGGGGGGGTTGAACCCATCACAGCTCACATCAGGCAGGAGGTCTGTGCGTCTAAAGTGTTGGCATTATCTGAGTCACAGAGCTAAGCAGCTGTTTTTCTGAGGCAGACTACTAATCTATAGCCATGCTATCATTACTGCAGCTGCAGTGCTGAGGTGCCACAAAACAACAGCTAGAAAAAAGGTGGAATTTAAATTCATATGGAGCTCACAGTGGAACAAGTGGAGCTACATAAACAGGGTGGGGAGGTCAGGATGTTTACTGTTTATAGACAGAGACAGCTCATGCTTATTAACACTGACTGTCTCCCTCATGGTCTGTCACACACACACACACACACACACACACATGCATAAATTCAGTCATACACCAAAAAGCACCAAGAGTCAGTGTAATAAGCTGAGACACAGTCTCTCCTACAGACAGCCGAGGTGCCAGCTAATTATTTCAGCAGACATTTGTGGAGCCTGAGATAAACAACATCAGCAGAGAGATGGTCATGGTAAAAACTGGAAAGAGGAAAAATATAGAGTGAGGGCCGCATCTCAGATGAGAGGAAAATGGGCTGAAGAGGTGGAGGAAGCGAAGAAGAGAGAAAAAAAGGGAGTGAACAGGAGAGAAGAGGAAGGAAACGACGAGGCAGAGGAGGCTGAGCAGAGGAACGAAGGTGGAAAGAAGAGGAATAAGTTACATGTTGCGACCAGCTGGGGGGATGTTGTGCTTCATCTTTAGAAAGAGGCACACACAAAAATATACACACCTACAACATGCATGTGTACAAACACACACACACTGAGAGAAAAGGGAGGCGGCTAACGCGAGCTGTGTCCTGCTGGTAGAGGACCAGAGAGAGGGCAGAGAGAGGTACGAGGACTGAAGGAGACCACTTCACATTTCTATATTCTGCACTCGTTTCTTTGTCTCAATAAGCTCCACTGCTGATTTTATCCTGTCCATGCTCCTGCTGCTGTAAATCATACACTGCACCGTTAATTCAGTTTTCTCTGCTGTGCTCCTAAAATAACTAATGTCTCCAACTAATTATGTTTATATGCCACCGACATGCTACAGCAAATACAATTTGGGAGAAACATAATTCTGCCCATATTTCATGTTATCAACACAATGAGGAAAAAGTTTTTAATGAAAGTATCGACCAAGTCGCAAAATGCTCAGGATCTGTTCATGGACAACAGTGGAGGAATAAGATTTGTCAGGTTACAGATACACAAACACTTGTTAGTTGACACATTTACTCATGTATTTATTTATGTTAGTTTCCCCTGATAAAAAACAAAACACCAGCCCCGTCCTTTAAAGCTAGAGACGTTCATGCTCAAACAGCTACAGTGGAAGAATTAATCTTATTTTAACCAAATTCAAATCAGAACGTAGTGACTGAGCTTTAAACTTTAAGAAATAAGTGTTAACCTTGCTTTACTGTAAACAACAGCTGGCTGAGGAGACAAAGTCTAAGTAATGGACTGACACTAAAATATGAACCAGCTAAATAACAACTTATCCTGATTAGATGTTAGTTATTGTTCAATCACAGACGCCTTATTGTTCCTTAGATCAGAAACTGCATTAGATGCATATTAAACCATCATGACACAACATTTCATCACTGTAGCTGCTTTATTCATGTCACATCCTTTCATCTTACATTAGCTCACATCTGGTAACGTCACGCTGCGCGGCCTTTTGTTTCGAAACATATGATCTGATCTGAGTTTGACCTGATTCTAACAAAAATGTGATGCCACAAAGTGCAACATGTCAAACAATATGGTACAGACTGGTAATGACGTCTGTCACAGTCACCAGGCTGCCTGTCTGTCTGTCTGTCTGTCTGTCTGTCTTACAGTGCCTCACTGCCACAGTCAGCACACTGCTGCATGCTGTTTGAATGATGCATTTCAAATGGGATTAAAATCAATAATAACTGACATGAACACAGCCAAGTAGTGATGATGGTGCTGTACTGGTGGAGGATGTCTGAGTGGGATTCATTCATATTAATACACACTGAGGTTTGCCAGTCATACCAATGACATGGTGAGATGTCTGCAGACAGAAGGCTCTGCTGCACTCTAACACTACAATGCACAGGACGCTGAATGTATGGAATGATTTATGTAATCTACTATTGTTTATCAGAGCCTGTATTAGCTTCTGCTAATGAGGCTGCTAATCTCCCTGAGGTCCCTGAATACGCAAATCTGGACACAAAGAGTTACATGGAATAGCATGAAAGATAAAAGAAGTAAAATCACAGGACTGTGTTCTGTAGCCTGAATAAATGTAATATAAAAACAAAAAGAAATCAGTGAGTAAACAGTGAAACTAGTTAGTACGAATGAACCCACAAAGAAGTGGGTGCTCAGTACTGAGTATTGATTACCTGCAGCATGGATGAAGTAGTGTGTGTGGACTCATTTAACATCAAGATGAGAAGCATCAGCTTCTTCTGTTTTAAGTTTCATGTCTGTTGTTTCAAGTTTTTAACAACGACCACCAATAACAGCTGCCAATAAAAGTATGCATCAAAAATAACACACCATACTGAGTGTGCAGAAAAGGTCACGTCCAGATAAATGTACATGTACATGTAGTGTCAGTGATTTAAACTGCTGATGCTCCAATATCAGCTGAGAGCTGGAGGTTTTATTTTGTGTTATTAACTGTCAGGTGGTGCAGGTTTTAACACAATGAAACAATGGAAATGAAATGCTATAATTGGTGACAACAGTTTCGTATATTGCTTCGAATGGTTTTTATAAAGCTGAACTCTAATTGAATCTGTGGGGGGTTGACTGACGTAGTGTGCCACATCATCTACTGTCAGTCACCGAGCAGCTTCACAGGAAGACCCGGGGTTTAATAACTGATTGAAAAGAACTAGTGATTTATCTGAAGCTATAGTCCAGCAAAGCAATCTCCACAGGTAACTAGAAAGCACTCGGTAAAGCTCAAACGATTCTCCACAGTTCCAGCCTGCAGCCTTAAATTTATCATTTGTCCTGGAATGATTTTCTGATGAAATAGTCTGTGAATACAATGCTGTTCAGGAGCAAACTCAGAACCTTAACTCTTCAAATGTTCCCTTAGTACATGAATGCAGCAGTTGTAGGTGAAATTAAAAGTCTAATGATGGAGATCTCAGAGGTGGATCACCACTGAAATGTTGTGCTGTCATGATTTAAATGAACGTTGTTGTTCAGACCTCTGCTGCAGTGATGAAGGGTGATGATAGGGGGCGCTCACACCAAGAGCATGCTGATGAAACTACAGATTAACACTCCGAGGAGGAGAAAGCCATTAATGCTGCTCAACTTGATTTGATTTGTGTATCTGTCTGTGAGAATGCAGCAGAGAGAAATAAGTCAGGAAAAATTGCCATTTCAATTAACATCAATCACTGTCATTGATACAAATGACATGTTAATGGATTTTGCACACAGGCAGCACATTGGCATTGGACTGTATGTCATGGAAATTGTCATTTATATTTAAATATTTCATTTCTACACTCATCAGTGCCATGCTCATTACAAGCCACACTGGGTAAAGCTGACAGCTTCATACTTTAACTGTTAGTTACAATCAATATCACTCCACCGCCATTTAAACCAATGGGAGGAGCTCACATATTTAAATGCACATCCTATTTATCTGTCACACTCTCAGTCTTCGCTGCTGGCTATGCTTATTATTGTTTTGAAAATGTGTTGCTGCTGTAATCATTTAATCTTTAATGTGATCCCAGGACAATAAGTGATTATATAAAATCACTATCACCATTCAAATCCAACCATCCCACCAGTCATTTCTAAGCAGGTAAATCATTGTAGAGTGGTGAGGGAACCAACCTGAGTTATTAAAAAACTAAACAACATGTGCTTCCTCAGTCTGCAGCTTTTACACATGGAGCCTGAATTTCTTTAGGTTTCTGAAAATGCAGCAGCTTATTTAGACTTAAACCTCCACTCTGTTGGGACTCTGGAGCACAAGATTGGCAACCACTGGTCTAAACACTGACGTCTGCGCTCTGCCAAGAATATTATGTCAGGCAAAACATTAAATCCTTTATTTTGTGGACAGTTCTGGCAGAGATGTGTTTATACTTGAAATAAGCCAAGTCAACACTGGCACAAGATACTGACCATTAGCAGGTTCAACCTTCAAAAATCCCATGGTGGTTCAACTGGATGAGATTTTCTGTAAAATTAAACTCAGCTGTACACTGTGAAATACTAAATACACTGGAACATATCGACTGTCAAGTTAAGAACAACTTAAAAACCCAACCACTGTGACCTCTGTCTTTGTTCAAAGTGAGACAACAAGAACCTGGAGGACGGGACTGAATGAACAGCAGAAACAGGTTTGGTCTGTGAGCACCAGACCAAAACTGCTCACAGCATCAACTGGTAAGAGGTCAGAGGTTACAGAGCAACCATCAGTAGAAAGCATACATGACCAAATGTTACCACATGACCTACGTCCTGTATTTAGGTCACATGACGATGCCATTGAACGAGCGTTGTGAGACACAGCAAAAAGCTCAGGAATAACCTTATGTTTTATAATTCTTGTCATAGGTATTAATCTTACGTTTCCAGACCCTACTGATGGTACCCTGCCATACTGAATCACTTATCATCACCTATTATGACCATATACACCGATCAGCCATAACATCATGACCACTGGTGGATGAAGTGAAGAACGTCGGTCATCTCGTTATAACACAATGTTCTGCTGAGGAACCTTTGGTCCACCCAACCAAACCGAGCACACACCCCTCCAATGGCAGCAACACTCCTCCACCACACCACAAAACCTGCTCAGAAATGTCTCCAGGAACATGACAAAGAGCCAAAGCTGTTGATCTGGGCGCAACCCCCCCTCCCCCAGATCCCAGTGTGATTCAGTACCTGTGGACCTGCCTAATATTGCATGGGTCCCCCTCATACTGGCAGAACAGCTCTGACCTGTTGGGGCTTGGACATGGGATCTCTGAAGATCTCCTGTAGTGTCTGGCACCGGGACATTGGCAGCAGATCCCTTTGGGCCCTGTGGATTTCGGGATGGGGCCTCCATGGATCTGACTTGTTCTGCGTCATGCTGGGTCACATTGGAATCTGGGGAGTTTGGAGGCCAGGTCAACAGCTTTGTGTTTTTGTCGTGTTCCTTGAGACATTCGTGAGCAGTTTTTATGGTGTGGTGGAAACATTATCCTGCTGGGGAAGGCCCCTGACATCGGGGAGTGTTGTTGCCATTGGAGGTGTGCGTGCTTGGTCTAAAACAATGTTTAGGTGATGAATGTTATTCACTTCAGCTGTCAGTGGTTTTAATGTTAAGGCTGATCGGTGTATTAATCACATTTACTCACTAAGAATATGTTGAATAATAAGATGGTGCTGACAAAGGCCTGAAAGCTGAAGTATTTGTTCTTCCTTTCTCGAACCATCTAAAACAACCATCATCTACAAGGTTTGGCATCTATTTGGGTGAGGACACCCTTCATCGTGCACTGTGGATGTACATGCACAGAGCTTTCCCATTAAGCTGCTGCTCTTTTCTCTGTGGTGATGGATGTCTGAGCACTGTCATTCATATTAATGCCACTGCAGCCAGTATCAATCACTGTCCAGCAGCTGTGCCGGCTGTGAACGCAGCTCATCAGCAGCGTGGAATCCGCCTCAAAGGCCACAAAGATCAAAGTCAAACAAAAATCTGCTTCACTTTTCATAAAGATTCAATTTAATAAGCCTTTGATCACGCACATTGCACTTCTCCAAATCAATGAGTTCTGGCTTTTGTCCAGAAAGCTCATTTTGTTTGCTCCTGTTGGATCAGCAGTGTTGCAGGCAATCAGCTGTTGGTGTGTGTGGCTTGTTTTGAGCGCCGAAGAATGTCATGGAAGTTTACTGTTTGACTCGGCTGTGGAAAACCTCCTCAACCTGCGCTCCACAGCTCTGAACAATGCTGATTTATTATTGATGTTTCAGTGGTGCGCCGACAGAACGTACTGCTGCTCGGTAACACCTGACTGACAGTCAGACACATTTTCAGAGCTCCACTGGGACTGGGTGGAGATTTATTGTGCTAATAATCAAAGGAAGCCAAATGGTATTTGGTAACATTGCAAAGGCCAAGTGTGCATTGTTTTGCATGTTAAAGTGAAATCACCATGATGTTTGCAGATTAATCTTGTGTGTAAATGGTATATGGCATTTAAAATCATTAGGAAATATGAAATATAATGGTGATCATCAATCATATTTATTCTCTCACTGTACTTTACTTTCCAGTGAAAGACAGAACACTTGTTCACACAGTCTTGAGCTCTGTAGCTCTTCATGTTACTGTGCAATGAATCTGAGCACCTGTAAGTCAGTGCAGCAAAGCTCTCACTCTACAAAATCAAAAGTGAAGTTTGGTGTTTGTTCAGCTAATTAAGAACCACATCTGTGATACTCGAGGCAGCTCAACCATTCATTCTGGTCTTTAAAACATCAAATGCCCTGTTCATACCTGAGAGGGGTGATCCGATCCGATCAGTACATCACCTCACACTCTGCATTAGACTGTGTCTCCATGTGTCTCGAGTGACCTCGACTCTAAACACAAACAAACATCTTGAAGAGCTCGTCCTCTCCTCACACCTGACCAACAGTTTGAGTCCAGTTCTTAACCTGAACAGATTTAGTACTTCAAGGTCTCCTTCTGTGCTGAAGCTTTAGTGTTGAACCTCACCTGTGAGTTGCTTTGGATAAAAGCTTCTGCCAAGTAAGTAAATGTTTCCTACAGGAGGCAGCAGTGCTCCTCCTGTGCTCGGTGTGCCAGAAATTAAAAGAAGAAATCAAAACTGGGTCTATTCCTATTCCGTGTTCCAGATAAACCAAATCGCTGGAGACATTTGACTCAATGTGTCACAGGTGCATTCATACCTGCACTTAGAGCTGTCCACTTTATCAGATCACCCCAGAGACATGTTAATGCCAGGTATGAAGAGGGAGAAGGGGACTGTAATGTTGACTGTATAGAGCGACATCATCGGACTCAGTTGCTGGTTGAGTGTGTTCATTATCAAGCACAGTTTATGTGCAAAAGAAGTAACAGTCAGTGAATCTTAAAGATGGGACAGCTGCAGATGGAATATAGCCTCATATTCGTGGACAAATCTCAGCCGACATTTCAACAGTTTTCTCTGCTTTAAAAGATACGACATCCCTGTGGTGAAAAACAAGGGAAGAATATTAATTTAGTAGCTGTTCCTTCACTTCAGTTATAAAGTGCACTGATGTGTTACTTTATGTAACTGCCAACTTAAAATTTAAATCAGTTTTCTCATTTGTATAGGTAACAAAAAAACTTTCAGCCAGAAAAAAACTAATTTCAAGTGTAGTATACCTCTCAGCAGAGAGGGGGGAAGTAATCTTGGTAGATTTCTAATGACGGTGTATAATCTCAGTAGGCTTCAGGACCCCTCTGGTGACATTATCACACCATTTGCATTTCCCAGGCTCCCCTGGGAACAGCTCATCTCCTGAACAAACAGGAATACCATTATCACTGCCAGCCACCGGCCCAATCAGAATGAGTTAAAGCCAGAGATGGTGATAGTTCACTGATATCAATTAGAGATGCTCCCACACCTCCCCTGAGCGAACGAAACCTGTGTTAAGGCATCGGAAAAATACACATAGAGCGATGGGTCTTTTTGATTCTTCCTCTAGAATGAAATGATGTTTTCATTCATTACTCAAATCTAATGGTCTCTGTCTGTATTGTGGTAGTTTTAGAAAGGGTTGCGATGGATCAATACACACAATCAATGCTCAAATCTGGTGCTGGAATATCACAGAGAACAATGCTGTAAAGTGGTCATTTTTTCTGTTTTATTTATCACTCGTTTGAAGAGAGGAAGCTTTAAGTAATATCAGTGAGACTCTTACAGTCACTCTGATAATGAGGCAGTGAACTCCCTCCATATAGTTTGGTTTCTCAGTACGTTATTAGCTTATCGTGTTTGAGGCAACCAGTCCAACAGACCAGCAAGGACACTTCAAGGAAAAGGTGTGACGGTCTTTTCAGGACTGTGTGGAGATGGACAGGTATTTCCCAGCGGGGCTCAGCTCTGAACTGACCCCGCCCTCCCCTCTGTGGCTGTGTCTGCACTGTCCACACAAATTAACATGTACATAATTATCAGAGTCTTGCTCTTGCAGGAGTCACCATTGTTCTCCAACACTGTGAAGAGAGCTGCAGACAAATCTATAACAGAGGGATGGCCATTGTTTTGGCTGTGTCTCTCTACAACAGGAAAGTAACTGAGTACATTTAAAAGTACAGTTTTGACATGCCTGTACTTTACTTGCATATTTCCACTAATGCTACTTTGTACTTTTAATGTACTATATTTGACAACCACAGTTTCATTTCAGATTTAAACTTAAATGCAACTAAAATGTAAAAAAAAAGACTAGTCCAAAATGTAATATAAATTTATGAGGCCAAATGAAACTTTTTCTTCTTTTCCTGCCACATTAATCATCTGATGACTCCTCAGATTTATTATATATATAAAGTTGTTGTTGTAAAACACGAGTATTTCTGTCTCTGTTACTTGAAGTCTTGTAGGATCCAAGTTCTGTCTCAGTCAAGATGAATCCATTTAGATTTTAATCAGACGTTAAACACTGACACTGACAGAACCTATTGAACTGTGTTTTCCATCACCTTGAAGTCGCCCTGGAGGAGGCGTAGGTAAACATATATTAACATCTCCAGAACAGACATTGAGACATCGAGGAACGGTGCTGTCAGCAGGAAACTGTACATCTGCATATGACTGCATATTAAAGGAGCAAAGTGTGTTTCCTGTATCAAAGACAGACGCTGTGTTCGTATGTCACCTGAGTGATGGAGGGCTTTACTGTAAAACACTGGCAATCACATGGTGTCAAATTATACCATTCCTAGTACAGTACCAGAACCTCCCAGATAGAAATGAGGCTTCCCAGCATGCCTCAGGACCCCTGCGGTGACATCATCACGCCATTACCGATTCCCAGCTCATCTACTGATACACTGCTGCACCATTACTGCTGCCAGTCACCGTCCCAATCAAATACAGGTTCAGGCATACAGCAGGGGGGTGAGGGGGGGGTGGAGGATGGAACACACACTCACACACAGACACACACACCTGTGCCTGTCTCTAACCACAGGGATCAGTTGTTTGCCCTCAGTTTTCCCTCTAAACTAACGACTCGGTGAAAGGCTTATTTGAAAGATTTCAGGTTGTTGCTGAGGTGACTCGAGGGGGTTGTGAAAATTGTGCTCCTCCGACGGGGCGCCTGTGTGTGTGTGAGAATGTGTGTGTCATGGCTGGGTGAAGACAATCACAGTCATCAGTCAGATCGCTTCATCTCATCTCGGTCTCAGTGTGAGTCTGAAGCAGAAGCCAGGTCACATGTTCAGAGTGAGAGGGAGGTTTCTGACGTGTTGTATGAGCATGTTCAGCATGAAATCACTCTGTTTCAACGTCCTAAAGTGTGTGTGTGTGTGTGTGTGTGTGTGAGAGACAGAGTCTAATTATGTGATTGAGTTTGTTTTTGTGATCGGAGCCTGGTTAATTATATTTCTGAATGTCACTGGTGTGTGTGTGTGTGTTTACATGTATAAACTCTCAATCCAATCATGTGTGTGTGTTTGGGAAGACTGAATTTAAATAATTTTACAAGTTAAATCTGAGTGCTACTGCTGTTTATACAGCACTGAGTGTGTGTGTGAGAGATTGTCTTTTGGAGTCCATGTTGAATAATTTTACATAATCCATGAATGAAGAGACACACACGGTGGAAATGAAGCCGACATTTGAAACACCAATCAGCTCTCTGTGGAGCCTGTGCTTTCTGCTGGCTAATGCTAATGCGAGCCATAACAACTTGATTATTGCAAAAATCAACTTCAGGTTTTAATCTCAGCCAGAGATTCTTTTTACACAACCAATTTAAAGAGAAGATTACAAAGTGAAAAACAAAGATAATATAAATCAGTGGTTCTGAGTTTTGTTTTCAGCCCAGTCCCTCTGTCTGTTTGTGATTCGTTCACCTCATAAGAAAACTAATTATGAGATTCTGTTCAATATTTTCATCAAACAGCAGATTTATTCTTAAGTTAAGAACAATCAAAGAAAATCTGTTTTTAGTGAATTAATATCATCATCTGGAATCATTTAAAGTCTGAGAGTCTGCTGTGATGATGCACCTGTTAGTTCATCATTAATCTATTAAACTTTAATCTCTAACAGCAGCAAGAGAGAGAGAGAGAGAGCGAGGTGCAGCTAAACAGCTCGGAGCGAGGGTTATTTGTGTAAGCACAGAACCATGCTAATTTAATATCAGATATCTTTAATACTTGTGTGAATGTGGACACCCATCGACTAAGTCCAGGAGGAAGAAAACACAGGAGCTGCGACCAAAACTGAAGAGAAAATAAAGAGTGAGAGGGAAAAAGAAACAACAGAGGGAGAGTGTGTGTGTAGTGTGTGTGTGAGTATGAAGCATATTATCCTTTACATTCCTGAATTAAACTTGTTGGGTATTATCCCCACCTCACCCAAAAGGTGTCGGCACTGTCCACAGAGGAAGACATGTTTACTTATTTTGGAATTAAACTCATATTTTCCTGTTGCTTCTTGTGATTTTTTATTTTTTTTTAAAATTCTGAATAACTGAACTCAAACCTGTGTAATTTGTAGCAGCGAGGTGTTTACAGTGAGGGGTGCAGATAAACATTTGCTGAAACAGTCACCACTTCAGCATCTCACACACACACCAGTGAAACAGCGACAGTGGCTGTAATTACTGTAATTTGTGATTGTGTACAGAAGAACACAGCAGTTACTAATCTGCCACTGCTTTGATTGGTTAGTTTGTGTTGTTGTGTGACTTTCAGTGGAAGAAGTATTCAGATCTTCAGCTCCTGCATTCTGCTGTAAAAATACACAGTGATGTTTCTGGTTAAATAAAGTCGTTAATAAAAAGGTGTGTCTGTGTAGAAATCCTTCATCAATCATTTACACTCAAAAACACAAGAAAATAAAGTCCAGGTTCACAAACACCAGAGTGACTGAATAACTGAGATGAAGGTGTAAACAGACAGACAGACGGACAGACATGTTTTGTTAAAGTTCGATTACTTAAACACACAAACACAAGAGCAAATAAAAAGCCTGAAACTAAACACACAGACGCCTGAGCACATGAAATCACGCCACCACATCCACGCACACAAACACACCTGACACAGATGAGGACGTCTGCTCACACACACACACACACACACAGAGCTTATTGCTGTTTCTGCAAACACTGGCGGCTGTTTGTTGTTGACAAGAGGATTACCACGTCAATAAGAAATAACAGCAGCGGTAGAGAGGAGGGGCAGGAGGAAGAGCAGGATGAGCAGGGGGAGGAAGAAGGCGGCGGTGACAGACAGACAAACAGCACGGTGGAGAGGAAACTGAGCGTCTCTGTTGATAACACTAACTGTCTGGCTGTTGCTCTGTCTTGCTGCTGTTGTGCTGTTCGTCAGGCTCTGTCTGATTGGCTGCTGCTGATGCAGCAGATACATTAACATATGCTGGTTCATTAAGCTCATTGCTGCTCCTGCACCGCACGAGGCAGCCGGCTGAACACGAGTACAGGCTAATGTTTAGCATGTTAGCATGCTGAGCTCCTGGACATCTCACCATCTTCTCTTTGTGGGACGACTGAGATTAGGATTGAAGAAGGAAGGTGGAGAGCGTTAGCAGCGTTAGCAGCGTTAGCAGTTCATTCCTATTGAGAATAAAAATGATCCACCCACAGTTTTAGTTTTGTGATGTTTCCTGGCAGAAAACCAGACCAGAGAATAACGGTCAGCTCTGCCAGAGATGCATTTTACCTTCTATAACAGAGAAGAACGAACAAGACGACAAAAAATCTGCCAAGATGGCTGCATGAACATATGCTCCTGCACCTGCTCCTCATCGCCCCCTCGTCTGAGCAAGATAAAGTAGATATTAGGCCAGAGTTTTATTTTTGCTCAAATAATCATTTTGGAGCCTGGACAAATGTTTCTGATTTTCTGAAAAGATGTACCACTAAATTTAGGCTTGGCCGAGTCATTTCATCTCCCTGCTTTGCTTCTGATTCGTCTGCTCGTGGCTTTTTTTAGTCAAATCTGATCTGATGCTGCAAAGGGCACAGAAAGACTGAGTAAAAAAGTCTGATCTCTGGCTGGTCTCTTTATTATAACTGACCTCATCTGAGAATCATTCCATGTAAGAGCACATGAATGAGCTCTGGGCAAGAATTCATTCATGCTCTGCTTTGAATTTCTCAGCGTGAGTCTGTTCAGTTGTTCAGAAGCTCGAGAATCCAAACATTCTGCTCTCATTAGCTTTTATGTCTCAGTCTGCTGGAAGCTGGAAGAGAATCCACTTTAAAATCAGCTTTCTCTGGAAAGTCAGTAAACTCTTTTGAGGTTTTCTGTGTTTCTTATGTGCATCACACCACCTCCAGTAAAAACATGACTTGACATCTAGATGCTTAAGTTCAAACTTAAAACTTAAATTCCATTAAAAAGTGAAGGTTTTTAAGATGTTGAAATTGGCAGTTAATTCGGTACACCTGGCTAAAACTCAGGCAGGTATACTAACAGTCAGTCCTGCAATAAACTCTCTCAACATGAACGTTACATGTTACATATTTAGTTTTCCCTCAGTGATTTACAGGGAGTTCATGTGTTTCTACAGCAGCTGGCTGGTATGATATGTTAAATATAGATAAATATCTTTATGGTTATTTCATGCAACATTCATGCTTTTTGTTGTTCAATGAAAAATAATCGATTAAAGTTTTACTCACAAATAATTCAAAGTCAAAAATGTCCAGTTTTCAAATGGAGTTGTTGTTTATATTGTTTGTATAAATGAACCCAAATTTCTCATTTCTACTTCCATATTCAATATGTGGAAAGTTTCTGGAAAGTTTCCAGAAATTTACTGGACATTTTCGGCCCTTTGCCACAGAATGGTCCAGCAGCTCTGGACATTAGAGAACACTGTGGACCAAATGGAAAGCTGCTTTATGAGACAGTGTGACGCTGCATCAGACGTTTCTGTTGCTCACAGACACTAAAGGACATGTGGTCATGTCTGCCTCGTGTTCCACACTCTTCTCTCTGTTTTTTCCTGAACAACATTGGAAACCTCTTTATCAACAGCAGCACTAATCAACACTCTCGGCCTCTCGGCGTGTGTGTGGATATACGCAGAGTAATTATGTAAATGTGAATGTGCACGTGCATGTTCATATTTATTTATGCGTGTCTCTCGAGTGAGCTCTCCTCACGCAAGAGGAGGTGGAGGAACAGCAGGAGAGAGCCGAGATGACGACAAGAGAGGGGGGGAAGTTAAAGTAAATCACAGAGAAGAAGGAGAGGGGCGGAGAGAGGCAAGAGATGAGAGAGGATTAGATGAGAGAGGGAAGGAGAGGGGAGACAGAGGAAGGAGAGGTGTGCTGAGAGAGAGATGAAGAAAGAGATGAGAAAGGCAGCGGGAAAGCTGACACCTCAACACTGCTGCAGTACATCCTGTACTCAGCACAACACTACAGAGGCTGAGATGAAGAGGAGACAGGGCAGACTGTGGTACAGAGAGTGATAGACTATGAGATAACAGACTGATTGTACTGAATGTCTAAGATAGCTCAATAATCTCCTAAAACAACTGGACACTGGCTTCTAGAAACAGTGCATCTGTTGGGGACTATTTTCAGCAGCGGATTAATCCACATCTGGTGTGCTGGTGAGTATCTGGATCAGCAGGATGGTGTACGTGGGACTGAGTGAAAATAAACAATAATGTGTGTGATATATGATCCTGTTTCCTACCAACAGTCAGTGTTGGTTCCTCTCAGCCACCGACAGAACAAGGTCACAGCCATTTTGAAAGATGTTGTGTCTGAAGGCGCTGTGTTTTTAAACCAGACCAGGATCTTTTCCTAACTGTAACCAAGCACTGAGGGTCTGAACTGAACCATAACAAGGTTTCATGATGCTGGAGTCTGGATGTGGCAAGATCAGATATCTCAGCTGGAAACAAATATGATATCTAGTCGCAATTATATTTGCTACAAGACAGATTTGCTGTTGACCTTTAGCCGTATAGAAATGTAATTTCTTGGTGACATTGCTGCAGGAAAAGAGGAGACAGGTGACAGTGGATAACAGGTGGACAGACAGACACACAGAGGTGGAACAGCCACCATTTTCCCATCCTGCCTTGCAGGGTACCTGGAGGTCGGGGCCTCAGAGGGTTTGTTGTTCCTAACAGGCCGACACTGCCAGCCCTAATCAGCCTGAACAACCAGCCTGCTCAGCCAAGGTCCACACAGGAGGCAAGGTCGAGACAGCTGCTGCGAGAAAATGAGTCTACCAGGGTGACACTGAGGAAATAAAGAAACCACAGCAACCAGCGGCAGAGCCTCACAGGGCGTCAGGGTTCAGCAGAGCACTGATGAATGGCTTCAAGGCTGCTTCCTTTGTGCCTCCAGACCTTCAGGCCTAACCAGGTAGAGAGCTAACAGCCTGTGAAGTGTCATTTCAGCATCAAGCCTCCTCTGAAAGACGAAGGTTCATCTATCAGTCGGTAATTTTCCCTCTGAAATTAAACGGAAACTTTTTCATCTTTTCAGTGTGTGTGAGACACCTTCACAAAGTCACAGACACAGACAAACACAGCACCGTTCTCAGTCCTATTTATAACTACTGACAGTTACTACTTACTGGTCACAAGTCACGCGACATATTGTCTGAATTTTCAGCCTCTAGTTCAACATCACATCAACAGTCTGCTGCACACCTGGCCCTCGTTAACTAACGAGCTGCTCTCCTCTGATTGGCTACCCTTCACTAGAGAAGGCCACCTGATTGGTTCACTATAATGTCAGTCATGACAACAGCATAGGCTACAATTAGCTGACCAGCATGTCTTAATTAATAATGGCATATTGTTTTTAGCTCAGTCTTTAATTAGTGATTTCACTCGATGCAGTTTAGCAAATAAACTCCGCAAGTGTAGCGATTGAAAAATGTACTTCTGTACAGCAGAAACTCTGCCAGTGTGTGCTGGCTCATAACACCACCTCTGTTTTCATTAAATCATCGTGTATTTTTATATTCCACACAGGTAACAGAGCCAGGTCACTGTGGAGAGAGACAACGAGAGAGTGAAGAGATGTTGGATCATCCTCACATAAAGTCTTTAAAACTTATCTGCATATTTACATAAACATGATAAAATGATTTATTAAATGTGTGTGTAGGTGGACACTTGTTTTAAATGACCGTGAAGGCAAATGTCAGCTTATATAATGGAGTGGTTTTGTGTGTGTGTGTGTAGTTAACATGCTAAATGAGACTTATGGCTCAGCCCTCCCACTCCAGTGTTTTTCATTGAAATATGTCATCCACTCCAAAACACATTTTCTACAAGGCCAACAGCAGAAATGTCATTCAACATAAAGTCCAGCTGGAAACATTAAGCTGCAGTCTCCAGTTATATGAACACTGTAACTTCACTGTTGGGATAAATAAGTTCGCCTGACTGTTCTCACAGCAAATGGCAAAGACGAACAGTTCAATATTTCTTAATTTAGTTTTAAAGCCAACTCTATTTTCAAACCAGACTAACATGATCTGTCTTAAACTGAAGCTTTCCAGTGATCTGATTGGATGCATTTTGGAAGCTCAGTGGTGAACAGGTTAAAAGTTAAAGGAATTTAGAGTTGGAGTTCAGTGATGAGGTGTGACACCTGAGCTGAGCACCGAGCCTGAGACAGCGCTAATACAAGGTAAAACACATCGCTGACCATTCCACGATCTTTTCCTAAACCTAATCTAGACCAAACCGTGATCATCCCGTAAGCTTAACCACACGTTTATAACTGTACCCATGACAACGGAGGTTGGAGATTCAGGAGAGGCTCCTATAGGTGGCATCAGAGGGTACAGACAAACGACATATACGGTCGTTGATGGTGGGGGATTAAATTAAGACTCATCTGACTTCATACACATATTCCATATTCCTCTCAGACTCGGCGCTGCCTCTGAAAAACAGATTCTGCTAGATCAGTGGATAAAAAAAATGTAAACTGAAGGCCAGTCAGATCCACTTAAACTCCACCCTGACAATGACAGATTGGTGCTGCTGTTCCCATGGTGCCTGTCTGCAGAACTGGTTATTACTTCTCACTAATGCTGCATCTGGTCCAGGCAGGCTGAGCTGCAGCTCTTATGCTAAACTGCAACATTATTCCAACAGAAATGATGAAAAAAGTGGCCTGTCAGCAACTCCTTAATGGAAGCTTTATTCCAGCCTGGGATTACCTGAGGAAGTCAAAGTTGGTGCTGAGCTGTAAGTTGTGACGACTCAACTGGGAAATTTTACTTTTCTATTCTGAAACAAAAAAATAGAGCAGGACAACACAGTTTTGTATTGATACAGGAAAGTTAAGCCAAGTCAGTTTCTGTGTCTTTAAACTAAACTAAACTAAAGTTTTGGGAATTTGAACTTTTGCTTAATTTTTTTTTGCTCTTTGGAGACTTCAGTTCATGGTGTCGTCAGACTGTGAGAGGCCACTGAAGCAAAACAACACTTTCTAAAACTTTCTAACAATAGACAATCCTGTGAGGAGGTTATATAAGCCAGTGACCTGAAAGATGGTGCAACTGACTTGGTCTGAATGAGAGAGTTAAATAAAGTGACCCTCACAGTTGCAGCAGTACCTGATGTCTCCCAGGTGTAAATATGTCGCACTTGGTGAGCGTGAAATATTGGATTAGGGCGCAGCAGTATGGATGTTGTTTTTACACAAACAAAGCTGAGAATGAGTTTTTAAATGGAGAAACTATTGTGTTATCGCCTTAGAGAATATCACTGTTTCCCTCACCGCAGATTCGACAGGCAAGACCATTTTAAATAGAGAAAGTGACATTCTGGCTCAAAGAATTTCATTTCTGTTTGTTCCGATCCACAGAGTTTAGTGTCACATTGTTTAAATGCTGTTTCACTGGTAGAGGATTATGTGGGAAGCCCAGAGAGATAAATACACACAGCAGTGTATCACTTCATCCACCTACCATTTATTTAGTGATGCTAACGCCACTCAGAGCTCAGGGTGGATGGCCTGCCTTCACCTTTAACTGTCTCACTGGCTTTGGCTCCAGTTTTTGGTGCATCACAGTTTAAATCTGTTTTTAAGACCTCGCACGCGCTAACATTCAGAGGAAAGAAAAGAAAAGACCGTCTCACTTCCAATGACCCCAGCTAATAATTTGATCTGCTTTAGTGAGCCAAGGTCTACACACTGGTGTACAGGACTCCCTCCTGAGGGATGATGAAGAAGGAGAGACTGAGAGCGTGAGTGGAGATTAAAAGACGGCATGGAGTAATTTTGAAAACGTGGGTCCCCAGCAGGGTTTATAGCTGTGAGTTCTTCAATTCTAGAAACACCTGAGTTTAAGCTTTTCATGTGGCCTCTAATGCTTCATAGAGCACATAAAATTGTGACTTGACAAATGCATTTGCCTGTGACAGAGGTTCATCACCATTCCCTGGCTGCTGAAGAGAAGCAGAGTCGGGGACGCTTCGTGACTTGAGTCACCAGGATGTGTAAAGGACAAATGGCTTTGATTAGAAGCAAAAGAATGAATGACCACATTAGAATATTTTTTATATTAAACTGCTTTTGATTGTTTTTATTGGCTATTTTTGGTTGTTTTAGGATCCTGAGCTTCACGCCCAGAGTTCTGTCTGTGTGGAAACAGGGTTGTGGCTGATGAAGTCCAGCTTGAGGCTGAAACATGCCTCTCCAGGCTGAGTGTATGGGGGTTGTTGAGAGACATTTGGTTAGCTATATTTTTGATTCTTGACAGTTTGTATAATGTTTATATTGATTTTACTTCTCATTTTTGAACTCAGTGTAGAGCTGAGCCTGAAAAGCTGAGTCAGAGGGCCCAAGAAGTTTCCTTCTTCCTTTCCTCTGTGTTGACATAATGACCTTTCCTCAAACTTTACATTTTTGCCTCTCGCCATTTTTCATCTCTTCAACAGTTTTGTTGCTCATTTATCAACAGAAACGTATTTGTATACAGCCAGCGTTGCCCCGGACGGATCATTTTCATCTGGTGTCCCTGGTCAGATGGTAGAAAGAACATACCTACAGACTCTCCTTTAGCATAAATCTGATACAATCCAACATCACCTCACTGCTCTGAGTAAACTAAGGCCTTTTCTTTTCATTTTTTCAAGGGGGTGACAAACATGACAGGGGTATTTCAGCCCAGTGAAGCACAGGTACATCCAGCAATTCACTCAGAAATATTGATTAGTCAGTTCACCCATCCAAATGTTCACATATCCATCTTTGTGTCCACCCATTAAAATGTCCATCCATCCATTCATCCAGCTTAATTGCCATCCATACTCACTCACCCATAAAATGCATTCATCTATCCATCAGTTCAAACGCCTATCCATCTATCCATCTGCTGTAAGGGACATTTGTATGGGACAGACGGTCTGCAACAGACAAAAAATATAAAATGAAAAGAGGTCTGAGACAGGGAGCCTGGTTGGAAGGTTGTGTGTTTTCATGCAAGATACTTAGAGAATAAAAGAGGGGGGAAGAGAGATGGTGTTGAAAAGACGAGGGTGGCTGGGTAATGGTCTCGGAGGCCTGAGAGTGTTTGTGTTGACCACTCATCAGTATTCTCCACTGTTCTCTCTCAGCTCTGTGTGTCAGTAGCAAGCATCCTCTCTTATTCTCCTCGTTTCTTCTTCTTCTGCTGTATTCCCATCATGCCCACCACCCGTCCTAACCTTTGCTATGCTAATGTTTCCTGGGGCATTAGTTCACTCTGTAAGGACTTTAGCAGGATTTACCTATCAGCCGCCACGTTACTGGGATCTCTGAAGAGCGGGGAGTGAGAGAGAGTTCAACCCACAGAGGTACAAGCTGGTTTCCTCCCAAAAATAATGAGAGAATAGAGTGAGCTCAGACTGTCGAACACACTACCTGGAACGTTTTAACAGCATTGTACCTCACGGCCACAGAACATGTTCATTTACGACAACTACATATTACTACCACATACTAAATATTACTACTACATATTAAACTGTAGATGCCTGGTCAGTTCTGCTTGACGTGGTCAGTCCACCACTTTGGTCCAGACTGAAATGGAATTCTGTGCAGACATTCATGGTGCCAAGAGGATGAATCCCACAGAGTTTTACTGTCTATAACGTTCATTGTTTCAAGATGAAGCTCTCAATACCTTTAGTGGTCTTGTGACTTTTCATCTAACACCTTGAGTAGATTCAAATATTAAGCTTCAAAATTGGATCATCTCAACAAACGTCTTCCGTGTTCCTGTGAGGATAAATCCTCAGGACTTTGCCTCCACTGCCACCATGAAATTGACATTTGTGCTTCAGCTGTATTATATTTAGGACGAAACACATCAATCAACACTTCAGTAAATGTGCCAGTATTAGCCAGCTGGCTAATTTTTAACTGCCATCCTTAGGGAGGATGTTTCGAGAAGTATCAACGTGATGAAACTGGAAGCAGCAAAACATTAGCACAATAATACAGAAACAACAAACGCCATTTTGGCACATGTAGCCACACAAACAGCATAAAGCAACAGAGCACCAAACTCAACCATCTTTGGTTGTGATAATACCTCCGGGGTTGTTCACACATAATGTATAATGGAATAATGGATTTAATTTTTCATTTATCAGCACAGCTCATCATGTATCATCACTTACATATCAATAAAGACAACTGGTTCACGAACCAGAACATTACTGGTGTCTAATACAAATCGCACACACAGCTGCTACAAATATTAGGTTTCTAAACAACCAATTACATTTTACACTCGTGTTTATTTGCTGGCTTATGGCTGCTTAACATGTGTGACTAATGTGTGCATGCATTTCATGAAATGTATATGCAGCTCTCATTTAGCTTCTGCAATGAGATATCAGGTCAAAGAAGATGATGGTGAGGAGGGAGAAGAACCAAAGACAAGGAGGAAGGCTTGATCTTTGATTCTGCAGTATTCACATCCTCGTACCTGTTAGATATATTACAATTTCTATATTTGCAACCTTTCATTTACAAGTCGCAGTTAACTTTGACCGCCTGAGTCACCTGGTTGTAATTATTGAGAGCTGAGGAGGAGGTGAAATTGAAAAAAAAAAAAAGCTGACGCTGCTTTAAATATCCGTAAACATGTATCCCAGGATTTAAACCTGGAATCAGGTCAGATTTAGGCTGTGGTATTAGTAGTGGTGAGAGTTTGTCTGGAAACATGTTTTGTAGCAGATAATGAAGTCAGCTTGAGGTTAGGAGGGAATCTGCTTCAGCTGGGTATTTAAGGTGGTTTGAGGTGAGCCCCAGGGCTTGTGGGAGTTATATTAAAGAGACAGGCAGCCCAGATGAACTGGAGCAAACACTCACAGATCATTCTATTTGTTTCAGTCTGTTTGGAAAACCAGGCAGGGAGGCAGGGCTGTGGGCGAAGGGAAACCCTGCTAACCTCAGAGTGTCCATCTTTTCATTAGAGAGTTCATCAAGTTTTAGAAAATATACAGCAGAGTAAACTCTTTACTACAAAGTTATTTATAGTTCCTTTCCAAGTTATACTTGATATCTTTGGTATGTGCATGAACACTCTTCATGGTTATGTCACTTTCAGCAGGAGTACTGGGAAAACTCAAATTAGGGAAAATTTCACAAGAATGGGATCTTTGAAATCACAAAATAATCTATAAAATTATACATACTGTTTAATGCTGCAGTCTCTTCTCTACAACTGGCAGCTGTTTACAGCCAAAGACTGAGCACAGATTGTCCAGAAATAACTAAAAATGTATACATTACATCATGTAGATCAGATTTCATGAAAGCCTCTCATGACGAATCCTTAAGCACTGGCTTGATGTCAAATTTGCAATAAAGAGGCGTACAGTACAGATTAGTTCACACAGAACTTATCAGTGAAACGCAGAGGCTGGAGCATAAATATATAATATATACTTTCCTTTGTTTTATGTGCATTCCTTTTAGATTATGATAATTCACATTCATGTGGCTGCCTCCACTCAAACCCACTGATGACATTGATTTGCAATTAGGTTGACATTTGTATTCACAACTGGTGATAATTAGCACTCATCACTGTATCTGGTATTGAAAAGATGGCTTTTATCTCCCTCTGGCTGATTAAAGGGATCAGCACTGTTACTTATTCATTTCCAAAGCATTATTCTGTAAATATAGCATCAGTGTAGGATCATTAATACACAGAGATTCACACAGGAGGACGCAGAGGAACAGACCGACATCTCTCTGGAGCTGGATTGTTCACTTTTCACTCTTTTCATGGATTAAAAAATCATGTTTATTTATGAACTGAACAGATATTTGATGCTTTTTGTAAGTGTATTAATTTTAACATACTACCCTGGTGGATTCATTGACGTGTTTCATTCTTAATGTAGCTGCACAGTGTGTATCTACAGTACAATGCTGGAAGAACTATTTGGATCTTTGACACATGAAAAAAGCAGCGATACAAAGCAAAATGACTGAAGAAGAAAAAGTCCTACATTTAATCTTTTACCTAAATAAACATACATAGGTATTATCTGCAAATTAGCTCCTCTCAAACTAATATATTCATATATGTTCCTATGTGATTATTACTGATGCATTAATGCAAAATGAAGGTTTGGACATGATCAGAAAAATCCTCTCTTCATCTCCTGGATGAACTAAACAGCAGCTCTTTAGACATGTGGTTGATAATTTATGGTTCATCTGAGACATGTCAGAAGCAACATGACCCTTTTTTAACCCAAGTGGCTCTGCCTGAATTATTCGCTGACTCTCGCTGTCAATAAAACTGTTAATTAAAACCACTCGATGCTGTTTATTCACCACTGCAGGGTTCATTCATTTGTAACACCGCGCTTCAGGAGAGGGCTCTCGTGTTTTAATGTGCAGTGGGCCGTATCTGGAGTAAACAGCAGATATAATCAATTAAAAATGCCTCCACTGGCATGTCTTCCTATCGTGAAGGTTTATAATTTATGGGACAGGTGACTAATTCTATCTACAGTGGAAGTTGAAGCACTGAATCAGGAATATTTAGCCCTGCTTCTATTATTCACAGGTTTGAATTCTTTACACTGTGCACAGCAGTTTGATGTGGCCCAACAGTTCTACTCATAAAAGTTGCATTGGGACATATTTGCAGTGTTAAAACCTTATTTTCTTCATTCTATATTATGTTAACAGAACAAGTCCATATTACATGTCCCTGCTGTTGCAGTGTAGTTGTATAGAAAGTGAATTTTCATTGGGTTGCAGGAGTATTTTAAGGTGAGATGACCTGAGGGTTGTTTCAGAATTTAGGGGTTTTGAATAAAGGTCTGTTTAGGTGAATTTCTGATCAGAATAACAACTAAATTTCTCTCCCTCTGGCGCTCTGGTTTCCACCTCACTGCTCTGTCCCTGCTCCTTCTCCTCCATCTTACTTTCTTAATTTCAGTTTTTTTTCTTTCTTCTACTTCAGCGGCTCTTTGCTGTTCTCACCTTAACATCTTTTCTTCCTCAGTGAAGCAGGAGACAGTCTATGTGTGTGTGTGTGTGTGTGTGTGTGTGTTTGTTTGCCTGGGCGACTGTGTGATCTTTCCTGCGTCTACCTAAATTTGGAGTGTGTGAATGTATTCATGCGTGCCTGTGTTTTTAGGGAGCCAGCCTGTTTTGTAAAAATGCCAGAGGATGTGTGCCTGCACGGACCGTCGTTTCTGTGTGTGAGTGTGTGTGTGTGTGTGTGAGTGTTGTGTGGGACAGAACGCTCTGTTTTGCCCAGTGGGCAAGTAGTGCCCAGACTGGCACTAACCCTCGAGGTAAACTGTAGTGCCTGGTGGACACACACTCACACACACACGCCAGAGAGAGACGAGTTGCATCTCAGTGACAAGCTCAAGACAATAGTGTGTGTGTGTGTGTGTGTGTGTGTGTGTGAGTGAGAGAGACGGTAACTGAGACAATAAGACACTTGCTGGCCAACAGTGTCATTTCACTGGTATCTGGAGTTGTGACTGTGGGCGAGAGACACAGAGACAGAAACAGAGAGAGAGCTTTATAACTGTAGATTTTTCATTTTAAAGCCAAATACATTGGATAGAAGATAAGGCAGTAAAGAGCCAAACAAAGGCATTACCATAACGACGGAGGATAAAACCTAGAGGCAAAGACAGAGACAAACCAAACAGTCGTATTATTTAAAATCCAGAGAGGAACTTCATTAACACGAAACTACTGAACGAGCACAAAACTAATTTGAGCAGCAATCAATCTGCAAGTCAAGATTTGAGAGCAAGCGAGGACGACTCCATGAGCACAGAAGAAGTTTGTGGAGCGAGCGAGGACGGGAACACGGGTGTAATCGATGTTCGAGCTGCATGAGGAAACTGTTTCACTAGTTTTGCATGAATGAATGAGCAGTTCGGCTTCATGTACTCGCGGTTTGTCGCACTGCGTGCCCCCAGTTTGTCCCTCGCTGTGAAAGCTAAAGAAACCCCTGCTCACTGATACACATCTACAGTTGTTGGCTGTCTCTTGCCTCCTACAAGCCTGAAGCTTCTGAGTGTGTTTTACATACACACCTCTGACTGGACACTTGTCACACTGACATTTGACAGAGCTGATCATTTTCTGAAGGATGTGTTTCTGCACATTCAATTTCTCAAACACAGACCTGGGAGCTGAAAACAATTCAGGCATTATTTTGTTCTGCAGGCTCGCAGCTCTGAGCTCCAGAGGACGTTCACTGAGGCTGAATCTTTGACACACACCTGACGCCACCAGCACTTTTTGTCCAGGTTCAGAAAGACTGACACTTTAAACCTCATCCTGCACAGACAGACAGAAATTAATCACCACATATTTTTCTATGTTCTATTTTCTATATTTTATCAAATCAACAGGTTTCCATCAAATACTTTCTGATTCACAAGTTTATTAACAACTGTAATTTCTTTTTAAACTCGAGAGCGAGTCAGTGAGTGAGAGAGACACTGAGAGAGAGAGAGAGAGAGAGAGAGAGGGAGAGAGGGAGAGAGAGAGAGAGAGAGAGAGAGAGAGAGAGAGAGAGAGGGAGAGAGAGAGAGAGAGAGAGAGAGGGAGAGAGGGAGGGAGAGAGAGAGAGAGTGCATCCTTGTGTTTTGTGATCAGCAGTGTAAATATGACTGAGAGGGACAGCTGTGTTTGAACAGCCAGGCCCTGAAGCACACACACACACACACACACACACACACACACACACACACACTCACTGCAGCTTTACTTGTGTATCTGTACTGATCCAACCTGGCGAGGCAGAGCTGCATGACAAGGTGAAACAGAGGACACACAGGTTGGTACACACACGCACACACACTTCCTATGTCACATATATAACTTTAATGTACAGAATGGTGTAACAGAAACACTTGATTGACGCACACAGACTCACACACACACACACACAGCCCATTATCAGGCTTCCATTTTAAAGCCCACTTAACCCCAGGTCATCTCTATTACTTCAAAACGAGCCATCAGTCGACTTGTCACCGGGTCAGTTCGTTAAGACTCCACCTCGTTATCCATAACGAGGGCTTGGTGACCTCGCTGACCTCTCAGAGTTAAGTGCACTCTGGGACGACACACACGTTATATTTCCCAGGGTGGTCAGGCCCATTGATCACCATGAGTCAGGTGAAAAGAATGAAGAGGAGTGTGTTTGGTTTGTCTGTCTGTAGGTGAAGGTCTAATGGCAGATCTGGGTCCAGGTTCAGATTTGGTTTTAGACCAAGAGCAACCAAGACTGACACCTTCTGTTTATGCATTTAAATTGGAAAAACTTTATTGTAAAACCTGGACAAGTTATTCAAGCTGACCAAAACTTCCCTGCTGATACAACCCTGTTATTAACTGATCTGCCTGGAAGGTAAATTATTCTCCTGGCTGTGCACAGTCTGTTTCTCTGAGTTACTTCAACTATTCTCATTCAGTGTATTATAATAAATTATTTTTGCAAATGCAGGATAAGTGCAGCCATATCATTAATGTTCCATTTCATTTTTAAAATAACCTCCATTTAAAGAAGGTTATGAAAAGCTCAATTCAATGTTCATGTTTTCCCTGTACAGAACATTGAGAATTAACTTCACTGCCAATCCCACTGATATGCTAACAGACGCAGCACTTTAATGAGTCATAACATGTCAGAGATGTGATGTGCAGTCACTGCTAATGAGTTAATGTGTCGACATTGCTGCTGTTGTTTATCTCTTCATTAAATATTTATGTTTTCCAGATATTAGCTACGTGCTAATCAGACCAGGATGGTCAACACAGCAGCTCAGTAAACTCATCCCAGCTCTACCTCAGCCACTGAATAATCAGAGTTATCAAACTGTTAGCTAAAATGAAAACAGTCATCTCAGTTCACTAAACATTTCACTTGTTTCAAGTATAACTCAAACCTTTGAACCTTTTTTCCCATGTGTTTGGTTGCAAATGATTTATAGGGAGAAAAATATGTTGATGTTGGACCCTGCCACAGTCGACTGCCATGTAAACCCTACCAGACTCCACTGACAAAAACAGTAATTTTACTGAGCAGAACACAGGAGCTGCTGGAACACCACAGCTTTGATAGTGTGTTAGTTTGTTGTTGGGTAGTTGTCCCTATCAATTATTTACACTCAAACACACGGGAAAATAAGGTCCAGTTTCAAAAATACCACAGGTATATTTTAACATTTCTCATATTTGACGTGAGTTTCTGAGGGTAAAGCTCACTTCTTTCTTCTGCATAATTTTCCATGCAGCAGGAAAACACTACCAACATTTTAAAAAACATTTTCAAGCACCAAATAAAAATATTAATCTATCAATCAGTGCTTATTTTTATGGGTAGTACTTGAGTAAACATTGCATTCAAGCCTCTGTACACATGGTAAGCAGGTAAACATTTCCTCAGACAATGAGAGAGAAAGCAGAGCACAACAGAAGGAGAATGAGTGAGTGAACAAAGAGTGAGAGAAGAGAACAAAGTATAGGGACAGGAGAGAAAATCTGTATTTTCTGTAATAGCAGAGCTGAACTCCCCTGTGACTGTCTTGATTACAGCCTACTGAAAAGACTCATTAAACCTGAGTGAGGTGCTGCTTCACAATGTGTGTGTTTTGTTAGATGTGTTGTTTGCCGCCATCATAAAGGTCTGATTGAGTTTCACAAAGGCATGTAATCATATACAGCAGGGGCCTGAATCACAGCACACCTGGAATAAATGGAACACTTACACACACATACATACAACCTATAAACTCTATTGTTGTCCATTCATCATCATCCCAGCCCATTGTGTTTAGTGCAGAGCTTTAATTGCTACGTGCAGCTGGGAGGGAGAGACTTAATGACAAGTATGTGCCATCACTAGAACACTTAGTGGAGACACATCCTGTGCGTCAGTGTGCGGTGCACAGATTTTTGCACATGTCAGTTTTAAGTGTGTGTGAGTACGAGCTGCACCAGCCATTGACAGCATATAGCTGATAGGTCTGCATAGCTAACATCCAGCCGTTAAAGCTCAGGGTAAGCTCATTCAGCTGTGCTCCTAATTAAATATTACAAAGACGGAGTCTAAATTCTGACAGAACGTAACTGCACACGGTCACTGTGTGGGATGAAGGTGTTTCCCCTCTCTCCATTGTGAAGTCTTGTTTGTACAAAATCCTCCTTGACAAGTCTCTCCGCTCGGCAGCCATCTTGGCAATGCCCCCAGGCAACTATTTCAGACTAACAAGACCAGGCTCCTATCTGAATGAATGGGGAGGAAGTCATGACTGCACTGTCACAGGGACATGAAAACTGCATGGATTGAATCAAAAAAAAAAACAAAAACAAACTTTTTTATGCTACTGAGCACGAGCACCAACGTGTTTCACAGCTCAATCCAGACGTGACGTGACGCCGTCAGCTCATCCCACCAGAGCACCTGAAGAAAAGCAGGAGTTTATGTCTGATGTTTAAATAAATCCAGCTGATTTGATATCATCCTCTGCACCCGCTGCCACCACCAGCACCATGAATCTGCTCAAACTCAGCTCTGCACGTGTCGCTGGAACAACTCGACTGGCTGTTTCAGGGAAGGGGCTGGACACGTGTCGTATAACCGCCATCTTTGGTGTTAAAGGCTATTCTGTGTGGTTTGTCTCCACAAATGTGAGAAAGCAACAATAACAAACTAAAATAAACAGCACAGAACCAATCAAGGTTTTTTTTTCTTTTAGGAGGCAACATTGAAAATAATGAGCTCTATTTAACGTAGGCATCTGTATGTGTGTGGGTGTGAATGTACTCCAATAATTACCCAGAGCTTTGAAACTCTCATACTCACTCAGTCCAGCACACTGGGCCTTTTCATTTTGTTGTTGCTTTGTTTAAAGCCATTGTTCCTCTGCGAGCCTAATTAGACTGGGGGCCTTAGAAATGTGAAGTAGGCCACTGAGGAGAACTGGTGCTGGCTAGCAGGCAGGGTGAACCAGGGGCCAGAACAGGATGTGGTGTCCTCATTGGTACTACAGAGTTCACTCTGTACTTCTCTGGATAAATATAGTGACCTGCTGTATGAAGCACAGCCATCAAACCACTGCAGGCTGCAGGTGTACCTGAGCTCAACTTTACTGGATTACAAAATGCAATGAAAGAATCCAAGTGGAGACAAAAAAAGACGCAGGGTAAACTCAGTCCAGTCACTTTCACTAATCTAACAACTGCAAAGCTGAGACAGTAGATCATTTAACAAAGGAGAAGACACGCATTGGACAACTTGATACAGGTACGTACACACTGGGCCTGTTAACCAACAGAAATGTACAAATATGAGGCTGTTAATCAAAGACGGGCACACAGCGGGGCTTTTAACAAAGGTGTGGACGAGGCTATTCATCAAAGGTATGGGCACACTGGGTCCCTTTATTAAGAAGGTGCTGATGCCTGCTGACTTCTGCGACGTAAACACAGACACATTACAAGCTCTGTGTTAAAGGTGTGGACGCATGCTGAGTACAATGGTAAAGGTAGACACACACACACGAGGCCAATTAATGCTCCGATCGTGCTGAAACAGGAGAGTTCACAGAAATCTGTTGTTTTTTTTTTCCTTTTAAAAGTTTTTTGCGTTTTCAAGCTTTCACAAAAATAAGGGCAACAAAACAGGCAACGACGAGGTCAAATCAGCTGTTTACAGAAGACGCTCCGGAGGTGATGCAGACCGACAAAAAGGCTTTTTCAGTTTTACATCTTCAGTAGGAACCAGCGACAGAGACACGGCGGAGAGGTCATACAGCACTGAGAGACAGACTGACACACTGCTGGTGTCAGTTTGTGGTGTAAATAGTTGGTGGATGTGTTGATGTAAAAATCCAACAAGGTTGTCACGGTTCAGCTGCTGTTTACTGGTGTTACTGGTGTCAAGTAAACAGAAAACACCGGCACTGGGAGCTCACTATCTGGTCTGACATAAACAGCTGTTTACTCTACTGCTTTACTATGTTTCTTCCAGGGCCATTAAGCTGTTAAGTGGCTCACCTTAATGTTTTATGACGACTTAATCAAATACATTGAGTCCAAGTCAAATCTATTCAGTTACTGAGTGGGAGGAGGGATGAAAAGATTTTAAAGGCAGTGAAACAAATTAAACTCAAGCACCAAGGTTCAAAGCACAAACGACGCACTGTGATTGTATTTGAACAAACATCTGTGTCTGTCTGTCGTCTGTTTAGACTCCTGTCTTTGACTGCCTGATTGATATGCATGTGTGTGCTGCAGGTGTCAAAGGAAAATTAAATATCAGTCAGTGGTGTGTCGCTTCATGTTTAATGCATAATCAGGGAAAGACAGAAGGAGTTTAGATCTATATGTCTCTGAGTTCTTCAAAAAGCAGTATTTCTAGGGGGGCTCTAACTAGAGGGAGAATAATGAGGAATGTACACAATGACAGGAGCTGTTCATCTACCTGTCTGTGTGTCTGTCTCACCATCTATCAGCCTGCCTGCCTGTCTGTCTGTCATGGAAATTTCCATTGTCTGCTTACCTGCCATTTCCATCTGTCTACCTGTGTGTGTGTGTGTGTGTGTGTAGGAATGCAGGGTGCTGAACATACGCTGAAGGAACAGAACACACACATGCTCCACGCAGCAGGATAAACACACACACACACACACAGACACAGACACACACACTGTTGTTGTGGAAAGGTCAGTCTGACTGTGCGGTTGGACATCGGACGGTGGCTGACAGGTGTCACACAGCACCAGGTAACACACCTTGTTTTGTTCTCGCTCTGTCAGCCCGACAGCATCCCCAGACCTCCCTGCTGAAAACACACACACACACACACACACATACGTACAGCATGCACACATCTAAACACCCTCATGTACACAGAACTACACAGACGGTGTGTTTATTTACCAGGTGTTTGTCTGCTGGTGTGTGTGATGTGTTGGCGAATGGCCGTCCCATTAAAAATAGATCCTGTCATGAGCGTTTTATCTTTCACGGACGAGAACTTCAAAAGGTCTGCCATTAAGCACAGAGGAACAAACTCATGTTCAGGATTTGGGATCAGCTTCTCTTAAGCACCTTAAACGTCCTTAGTTTTATTTTACAATACCTTCAAATAAACATCAACAAGCTTGGATTATTCTATCATTACACAACATACATAACCCCCCTGAGCACTGTGTCAAAACACTGGAAACATTCCTAACATTACATTCAACACTAACTTCAGTTTGCTGTCAAGAGCTCTTAGTGTAAAACCGTCTTAGAAATCCTACGAACGTCACAACAGCAGTTTTCTTGCTTCTCGCCAAAAGTACTTCAAACATTTTCTGCCTCATATCAAACTTAAACGTAGAGCAATTAGTCTGACACCAAAACATATTAATCCCTGTTTTCTGTGAGGTATCAAAGCCATCACGTCAAAATAAAAGCCCTGCTTCATTAGCAATATCCACGGCTGATATATGACTCTAACAACTTACTGTATTCACACTGAACATAAGGGCTGAGAGAGCGAGTCCACAATGACGCAGACAAAGACTCCATCTCTCCCAGTCTGTGATTGCCCATCGTTTTCTCTGCAGAAAAAGTAAATGTCGTTATATTTGGAGGAAGTGATTTATTTTGTAGTCTCTCAAACACTCGGAGGATACGGAGTCATTTAACTCATGTTCATAAGAAATACAAACAAATGAAGGCTGAACTGAGTGTAATGTACGAATGCTAAAAACAATGAGAAAAGACACTGCATGAGTATATGATTCTTTATGAGGGTGAGACCAGGTGAGGGGAAAAGAATAAAGAGGAGAAGTGAATAGAAAGGGAGGAAGAGAGAGAGGAGGAAAAGAGAGGTGCAAGGAAGAAGGCATGAGAGGAGAAGGAGGAGAAAAAGAGGACGACTAAGAAAAGGAAAGGATGTAGAAGAGAAGAAGAAAAAGCTGAGAACAGAAGAGATGGAGGAGGAGAAGAGGCAAAGGAGAAGAAGAGGAAGGGAACAGAAGCAGGGATATAAATAGAGTGTGCAGGGAGCTGTCAGCTGTGGAAGTGTAGTTCAGCTGGATACATCAGTCCAGGTGTTGTTACTGGCCTCCAGCAACCAGAATGCACCTCTCTCCCTCTCTCTCTCCCTCTCTCTCTCTGTTTGTGTGTGTTTGTGCTGACTGAGGGGAAAAGTTCTCTGTTAAACTACAATGAGGCGACCCTGAGGGCCTGACCTTCCACTGATGGATTAACACGCTTTACACACTCACAACATCATCAACAAACACACACTGGCATGTGTGTAAACAGGTACACACACATAGATAAATAAAAATATGCACACACACACACACACACACACAGACACACAGACCTCCTCCTGTCTCCTTCACCTCCAGCTTATCATTAATGTGGTACTCAGGGAGGGTATAAAGGGGCTTTAATGGAGGAAGAGAGAGAGAGAACTTCCATGGCAACACTGGTCTTTGCTTTAATGCCGATAAAGAGAAGTTGCACAGTTCCAGAAAGAGGCCCGTTTCCAAACCGGTCCCTGGGCTCTAAAGGTGGATTTATCTTTCTGCTTCCAGAGGTTACAGCTGCTGTCGGCTGAACTGGAGCTGACACACACCTCCTCTGCATGTCAAGGCCACGAGGGCTCTACAGATAAACTATACAACCATAAGCATGTGGCTATGCCATTCAGAAGCCAAAGACATTAATCTGCTGCTAACAGCGTGCACTCCTCTGGGTTCAGGCTGCAGGGATCTACTCCCATTAAGACACAAACACATCACAGGAGTCAAACACTGATGTTGGGTGATGGGGTCTGGCCCACTTCTTCCCTTCACTGGAACTAAAAGGACCTGGTCCCAACCAGGGAAAAACTAGATGGACTGAAAGTACATGGACTGATGAAGCCCCCCATTATTAACAAGTCTGCTTTTAGTCTGCACATTCTCTGTCAGCAGGAGTTTAAAGCCCATGTCTTTTTTTCCTCTGATATGTTTTCGCTAACAGCCACAGTTTGATATTTTCAGCTGTGAGTTGCTCCTCCTCCTTGAGCATTGCATTGTGGGACCGTCCACGGCTCTCAGAGATCTATCAGGTATGCGTGCTGATATCTTTGTAGTGTTAGTGCTGGAAAGCAAGTGCACTCAGAGAATAAACCTGCTCGGAATTCATTTGCAGAGTGGAAGTGGGACACAGCATCTGACCTGTTATGATCAAAATGGAGGGTGTTTAACCCCTAACAAGCTGCAGCTCTTTGTTTTTCCTGCTGCACTTTGATTTGCACAGCATCCTCAAAGGACCCGTGCTGCAAAGAAAGAAGCGATCATTTGTCAGCCAACATGGACTCGTTAAGAGCAGAGCTGTGCATTCAGGAGAGATGCAGTGTGTAAGTGTGTAACTAAACCCATCAGCTCAGGCAGAGCAGCGAGACATTTCTCTCTGGACAGACACCTGATTCTGTCACTGCTCACTTACGTAACGAACACAAGGTAGGGAGGAAATGAATCAGCAGAAAAAGGCTGAAAAACAAGTGTCTACATGAAAAGAAAATACTATCTCTGAGGGAGCTGTGCTCTTGGTTTGTTCTCCTGTTGTTAGGTTCTGGGCAGCAGGGAGCATCATTCAGCCAGAAGCTCTGAAATAAAATCTCAATGACAGCAACAGCTGCTCTGCTGAAGTGTCCTTGTGCAAGACACTGAGGATAACTCAGGTAGCACTGTGACAGCAGTTTCTCCACTTCAGGTGCCAAAGGTGCTGTCCAACTCAAAATTCAGAATTAGCTACAGAATCTTGAACATTGAAAAGCAGTTTAAACCTTTAACCAGTTTTAACCTGCTCTGTATCGACAAAAAAACGCAACTGTATGATAATAATTAGAATAATAAAAAGATAGATATCTCTTTGTGTTATTGTGTCACCTTCAGTAAAGTACCACAGTAACACAGACACACTAACAGATGGAGGCAGTGGTATTCCAGCAGCTCCCAGTAAAATCCCTGTTATTGTCCATGGAGTCTGGTGGAGATATATAGAGATGTTTCTGGTTAAACTAAAAGAATCTTAGTCTTTAATAAAAAGCTCTGTCTCTGTAGGAATCCTATCATAATGTAGACAATCTGAACCTGTCAGCGGTACAAACAAGAACTTTAGTGGACGTACTTTGCCCATTAATTTATTATGGGCTTATTATGGGATTATATTGCAGCAGCTGTTGGCAGTCAGTTATCGATCATTCACACCCAAAAATATGGGAAAATGAGGCCTGAGTTCAAAAATACCTGTGTTATTCTTTAGACTTGGTTTTTGAACAATGCTGTCTGGGAGTTTTCTCTCAGTGCTCACAGTTATTCCAAAGCACGGCGGTCTGATTTGTTCGGTTCGGGGACGCACTGAGCACTTTTCCCTCTGCACACCTTCACTGAATCTCTGCCTGAATCCCTGCAAGCTGCAGGACTGCTGCAGCAGCTGAACTCTGACCGAGCTGTGGAGAGGGAGAGATAAAAGAGAATTTCCCTACAGGGAATAAAACAGGATCAGGGAGGAGAAAAACAAGAACCTTTGTTAAAAAAACAAAAAAGAAGAAATGAAACTTTGTCCATTGTTATTAGGAGTTTAGAAACTTTGCAAGCACAGAATTGTTGGCAAAGGTTTTGAACAGGTTTCATGACTTAACTGGGCTCCTCTCTGCCTACGAAGGTCACATGTATCTTCAGTTCAAGTGAGAACAGGAAAAATATCACGGCATATGTATATATTATCACTCTCTAGTCATCTATGAGCAAAGGAACCTTCAACTTAATCAGGCACATGTTTAAACCACAATCTGTCCCTGTAAGTCTTTAAGTAAACCTGGGATTCCAGAGTCAAAGACCTACTCTTTGTACAGGCACCATCCATCCTGACTATCTCCCTGTGATCTGTGCAGTACAAGAAAACTGCATCTCATCCGCTGAAAAAATCCAGAACATAAACATAATTTCTTGGGGGGCCGAGTTGAGGAGATATATTCCTCTGTGACGGAAATAAATCACAAAGAAAAATGTGATCACGCCTGTGCACAATAACTGAGTCTGAAACAAAGCCTTTTAATCTGTTACCACCTAATCTCCTCAGATACGTTTCTTCAGATGAAGTGTACATGCAAACATGACTGAGGAAATAGAACTTTTACATCCTGATCTGGTTTCTGAGTTTATTTCGGGGGACTTTAATCTGGTGACCAATCATCGCTCAAACTATACATCTGATCTGGTTTGTTCTCAACATTCATTTCTTCGCTCTCTAGGCTTGGAGACAGTGAGAAGAAGAATGTGTTGAGAAACGTCGAGTGAAAACAACCACTGCTCCTTCATATCTACATCTACATTTCTGTAGACGACTGTTTCCTAACAGATGAGTGAGGATATGGAGACGGAGATTACTTTGAGTAACGCAGGAAACACATCTTGATAATAAATAGTCTCAGTGTTCTATTGTTCTTCCAAGAGTGGTGAAATCAAAACCCAGAGAATACAATACCTGCACTAATAACAGTCTTCATAAATGTATTGTCTCCATTGTGTTTATTAAATCCTCCATTTTCCTTCAGCTTCTCTCTCCTCCATTCATTCATTTATTCATCCCCTGTGGTTTCTGTTCTAAGCAAGTGGATGAATGATCATTTTCTATGCGCTTTAGGTCTCTGAGCGTTGGTTTCCATTAGCAGCCAGCTAAAATCTGTCACAGACTGAGAGGCTTTTGTTCAGAACGCCTGCTCATCGCTATCGTTCAACACGGGGACTCCTATCTGCAACCAAAACCCTCTAAAGCTTCGCAGCAAAGAGGCTTCTCTAATGTGGCTACATGGTGTTGGAGAGAATAGATCTGAATATAATCAAAGTGATGGGAACTGGGAGTAGAGTACAAAGGAATACAAAATATATGTATCACATACAGAGATATGAGACAATACAGTTCAAAGAGTTATTCCTGGAACAACCCTCGTTGTTCTAAACTTCTGTAGAAGAAATGACAAAATGTGAAAGTCATCACTAATCAACAGTCCTTTAAAGCGAAGATGACTTTCTTCTATAGCAATATTGAAACTTTTCCAACTTGTATGAGCGTACACAAAGACTTAGGATAACTATTTTGCCATTTCAGAGTCTCAGTGTTTTTACTGTTTCTCTGTCATGTGACTGCTTTAAGGAAGTCGAGAAAATTCAATAATACCTGGTCTCTGAAGTCGCAGTTTTTGCAGGTCTTCTCTTTTCTTTTCATGCACATACATGAGAATACACAAACATTTTTATAGCAGGTAGTCCTTTGGTTTAAGGTTAGGTGAGAAAAACCATTTTAGTATATAAAACATTGATGCTAATTGAACTAAAGACAAACAAACGCACCTGAACTATTCACAAGTAGAAACATTCCAAAGACAGAAACTAGCATGCCATTTCTCTCTGCCAATGTTTGGTATCTGAAAATGTTTTTCTTCTGTAAATGTAACGTCAAATTTGACATGACGTTCGCAACAATGACAGAAAAGTCTTCTTTTAATTTTGGACCCTCACAGGAATCCTCAACAATGGCTGACTCACAAAGGGAAGCTGCTCTGGGATGTTACTTTAACGCAGCTGAAAGGCCGTTCAGTCAGCAGTGAGGGGATTGATTTTGTTCTGTGAATTGAGCAATTGGAAGTCAAATTGCTGTTTGTGGATATTGTCTGAATGCGCTGCTCCTCTCTGGGGAGCAGAGTCAGTCCTTCTGCATCCAAATTGTTTCACAGCATTAAAAAATGAATCCTGTGATACATTATACATGATGAAAGATGGAGAAGTGAAATCCTCCCTAGAATTGTCCAGATAGATCAAGGTTCCTCTAAAAGTCTCTTTAAAGTAAAAGAAAATGTTTACCATTAACCTTTTTATACTCTCTCCTCGAATATCTGTAGCCATGTGAACGCCTTCCAAGGCTCACTACTGCCTGCAGCATTTTTAATTTAGGTGGTATTAAAACAGAAAACAGTTTTTCTAAATGTTTCTAAAAGTTCTCATTAGGTCTTTTTTAAAGAAACAATACACCAGCAACAAATGAGGCGAGAAGTCTCACTCCCCTCCCTCTTCACATCCGAAGGCCTATAAATGCTATTAGCCTCTGATGGCACCACCCAAACACCATCAGAAGTTATCCACTGTTAGTTTTCATTGCCTATAAAGCCATTGTTATTGCTGAGCTGACGCCGTGCTCTGCTTTACAGCTGCTACAGACAGTCACACTGTCCTCATCTCTGCTTTAAGAGGCCGCAGAAACGTCCTTGATACACTTTGTCTTTTGCTGGCAAACAGATGTGTCCTCGCTCACTGGAAGGGTTATACATACTGATACACAGGTGCACAACAGGGCAGAGTCAAAGCATGGACAGGCAGTACCCATGAACCATATGCATGAATTATAATAGGAGCCCAGCAAAGTGATTGGAAGTTTGTACTTCCTGTATGTCAGGGCTTCAGTTAATGTCAGTGGATTGTGTCATTTAGCATAAGTATGGAGGTTAAGAAACACTAGTTTAAGTGATAATTATTGTAGAGTGTAAAGATCTATCTCCACCTTAGAACTTTATATTTCTGTGTATCAGCTCATCAGGAGCATCTCTCTCACACTGACCTATCAGAGACAGCTGGTGGCTGACACATACACACTCCTAGCACACCGAAGATCAACATACCTGTCACTCCTTCTTTGTGCGCTCTGTCAGTGTGGTTCTGCAAACACACACACACACCACCCGCCTTCACATCGCACACACACAGCTGTCAGTTTATTTATTTGTTTACAGAAGGATAAAGACAGAGCGTGTGTGTGTGTGTGTGTGTGTGTGTGTGTGTGTGTGTGTTTATCAGACGGCAACTAAAATAGCAGATGCACAACAAGGTTCACCACCAGCCTACTAACCTGTGAGAGGTTCACAATGTGAGAACATGTTTAAGAGAAAGAGAGAGATTATATACGTATGTGTGTGTGTGTGTGTGTGTGTGTGTGTGTGTTCGGTATGTGTGTGCCGGCCTTGTTAAAGATCCATTTCTAACTCTGGCAGATTCAATATTTATCAAATAGAGACGCAGGTGTCCAACTGCTGGATCTGAAATTACCACGGAGGATGTGTGTGTGTGTGTGTGTGTGTGTGTGTGTGTGTGAGAGAGAGAGAGTTTGAATATTGGCAGACGTTAGCTGAGCCAACAGACAGAAATTGTCTCCTCAAACATTTTCCATCACTCGTGTCACATCAAACCCTCTGAGTTATCATCACACTTCAGCAGCTTTTGTTTCCATTTTACACCAAATCAAATGGAATGCTGCTTCAGCTCGTCCATCAGGAGGGTAAAAAATCCTGAACCCAATAATACCAGTCATATACTGGACCCTGCAGTTACTCTAGTTAATATGAAGCAGACCCACCTGGTTTGGAAGGTCTCAGTATTTCTTTATCAATGGGAGCCGATCAGGATCAGGTCCAGCTGTGATGTGACGACTGGCCTGAAAAAGAAGAGGTGTTTAACATGAAATCAAACTCTTCACCTGATCCCACACTGTTACCACAGGTTCCTATAGAGAGGTGTGACTAAACTGAGGCAGGATATTTACAGTTGTACTTATTAAAGATGACAGTATACCACAATAATACAGACTAAACCTAAATGAGTAAAATAAAGATCAAATCTATGTGTTCATATGATACATTTCTCCAGACTCCAGAATATGATTTTAGAATTTAGAAGCAGGCCATCGTCACATCACTGTCACGTCTGAGCGGTGACCTGTAGTTACAGGTAAATCACAGAGCAGTGACACAAGCTGCGATGGAGCTTCAGTTTCCTGTAGGGACAGTCATGACTCGAATGTAGGTCAGAGTCCAGCAGCACTCACTGCAGAGCACACTTTACTTATATATAACTAATAATAATAATTACAAAAGGAGAGAGGGCTGATGATGAGGATGGTATTTCCCTGAGGATCTGTCACAGAAACCTGTCCAGGATGAAGCTGAAAACCAAAACCTGACTGGTTCCTTTAATCCATCTGACGTTTTGTTTGGCGGCGACTCCTCTGCCTCCCACTGCCGTCACTCAAACTAAAGTCACAGTATGGTGCATGGGCGAGTGGTAAGATTCAGGCAGCTTCAGGTTACATCAAACAGTTTAAACACTTTCACATGTTTCATTTGTTTCTATCAGTACAAGCAGAGCTTCTATTCCTCTAACGACAATAATCCCAACAAACCTTGTCAGAAAAATCAGTCTGATTTTTTTATACTCATACGATCATCTCCATTGATTTGGCTGCATGAAACTAACTAACTGTTTAGTTTTCACTCAACAAAGTTACATCAAACTTTTCACTTGATCCCTGTTTGCAATAAAGTGCAAATATCTTGTGCAAGATTGTGAATCAGGATTATAAAACCATGAATCAAACCCATACGGCTTCTTTGAATCAGACAGAACTGAAGAAGAGAACAAGAAATAAAGATTGGGATCCATTCAGCCATAAAATCTGATCCTCTTCACTGCGTCTCGCTGTCGGACATCTGAATCAAACATCATCCCCCCGTCTCCAACAACTTCAACAGCAGCTGTGTGTGTGTGTGTGTGTGTGTGTGTGATAAAAGCAGAGCTCCCTCCCCTCTGCTCTCTCCCAGACTGCTGGTTACTGATATCGATGATGGCACACAGCGAGGATGTTGATGCCTCAGTTTTAAATGGGTGAGTTGGGACGGTCGAGTCAGCTCCAGAGGAAGCCCTTTGTACTGCAGAGGCCAGTATGTCTGGTTAATGAGACCCTGGTTCAGGCCAGGACAGCACGGCCTTATGGGAAAGATGCTGCTGCTGCTCTAGTCTTATTAAGATGAGAGAAGAGATAAGCTGATGGGGGAGAGTCAGCCCGGCCGTCCTCTGTCTGCAGTCTGCTCCATTCAGCTGTAACTGGGCTTTGGGAGGACGTTTGTCCACAGTGGAGATGGTGGAGGCTTAGTTCTCTGATGCTGATTGGTGACTGGATGGTAACAGTGCTCGTCCTTTGTCTCATTTTATTTTTCATATCATCTTCAGCGAATGAAATGTACGACGAAGAGAGAAGGTGGATGATTTGTCTGATCAAGATGTGACCTCGCTGAAGTTCTGACTTTCTCTTCCTCATTTAGAGCAGGTTTCATTCCAGAGGAGTTTCAGGCCGTGGCTGTGGAGCAGTAAGCCTTCCCTCTCTGCTCCACACTGTTCATCTTCTTTTCTTCTGATCTGTCCATCCATGTCCTTCAGCTCTCGGCTGTAATCCTCCAGGGGACACGGGGGTAAAAATGAGGAAGCAGGACAGCAACACTGATTCTCTGATGTGGATTTGGGTTGGATTTACTACATCTGTCGGCTGTAACTGTAACTCTTTCTAATCTGAACTTTTATGTCTTGATGACAGAGACACAGAAAAGCCTGGAGATGAAAACATGACAAAAGCTTTAGGAACAGAGGTGCCAGTGCAGAGAGTGCAGCAGTGTGAGCTTTATGCAGCCAGGTAGAGGTGTAGCTGTGAGGAGGAAACCAACTTTAACCGAGAGCTTCAGTTGTCTAACTTCACCATGTTCTAACAGCAGGTCACACCTACAGCTAAACTGTTTTCTGGAGCTCTAACCATCCCACTGCACAAATATACAAGAAAAACATATGAATACAAACGCACTGAGTAAGCAGACTAAACTGTATATGTATGCAAAATGTGCAGAAAACATAAATATACAGGATACAAGAAAATCCACATATTAAAAAGATCCTGTCATTATTTGCTCAGGCAAGCAGAGAGTGGAATTACTCTGCAAATGTTTTCCTGCCAAATCTGCTGCTGCTGCTGCTGCAGGTCAAATGACTCACCACAGCCAAACCTGGACAGCCAGGCGACCAGTGGACTCTCTCCATCCTGGGCATTAATGAGCGGGTTTAACAGGCTGCAGCCAGAGCTGGGATTTCTACAACACATCAGCCTCAGTTCAGGTTCGGACAAGAACAAACAAGGTTCGTTTAAGGCAAAATCATCCTTCACAAGGTCACACGTTCCACATTAGGAGGCAGAGAAGAGAGCGAGGAGTCAGGGAAATATCCCTGTTTTTCTCTTTCTTAGTGTCTGTTGTGGTGGAATAAACAAACAGCAGTAAGACTGACAAACATCCCAAAGTTATGAATAAAACAAGATGGTGAACACACACACACACACACACAGTCTGACACCTGTCAGATGCAGGATGGGAGGAGAAGGAGACTGTGGGAGAGGAGGGCGAAGGGTGAAGGAGAAGAAAGAGGGGGAGGGCGGCTGAGGAGGTGAGGAAGGAGAGGGAGGAAGAGTCCTAACAGAGTAAAGGTCTGAAGGAAGGATAGAGGGGATGGAGGGATGAATGGACGATAGGATGGACAAATGAAATGACGACTGCATGAATAGATGGATAGACTGATGATGTAGGATGGATGGATGGATTCTATTAATGAATGGGTGGAACTGATGGATGAACAGAAACACAACTGAACGAGGGACTAAAAAAAAAGAGAAAAACTTTCACTCTGATTCTATTAATAACCATCATCTATCAGCCTGATTAAATCACTAATCCTCTCTGTTCTCAGCTCGAATGATTAACACAGGAACACACACACACACACACACAGTCTAAACTGTGAGGACATGACTGAACACACACACAGGAGAATCTTTAAATTAGCTTTTACAGCTTTGTTCATTGTGATGTTTTTAGAGGTCTGCAGAGAACAATTAAAGTAAAATAAAATAAATACTAATAATGATCTCCTGATGTTTTCTGACTCAGTCCTCCTGCACCGTCCTCCTCTTTAAATCTGTCCCTTACTCAGCTAAGAATGACATGACTGCCAGTAAGGATGACAATGGAAAACAAAATGAAACTCATTTTCTATATGATTGAAGTGGCACACTGATTTCCTTCAGCCTGACAACCCTCCAGCCCTGGGTGGTAAAACACTCCATGTCAGCTCAGTTTAACAACACAACTCACTGGACCATGTTCAGGTTCATCACTACATATACAGCTGGTTTAGTCAGGTATGGTCAGGTGACTGGTCTTTACTGTCAACACAGGAAATCTTGACTGTTGATTTGTTTATTCCAGGAAATATCAGTTCATATAGAGCTTGTAGTAATGAGGTGAGTGCAGAGGTGCTCCACTCCATTCACAGGACTTTTTACACATATGTGAATGAAGTGGCTGAGAGTTGGAGGGATAGACGGATGAGCAGAGGGAGTGGGAGGAGGAGAGGAAGAGGAGAAGTGAGGGAGAAGAGGAAACAGAGGGAAGAGGATGTGAGGATGGATGGAGGAGTGAATGAGTGGAGGATTGTTTTATCCTGAGAGAGAAGTATAAATTCAGCAGGGAGCCGACAGAAGGGCCAGACCCAGCGCCCATCCTGCCAACACACACACACACACCGACACACACATTTTTGTGTGTGAATACATGGAGGCAAAAGGATGCATGCAAGTTTGTCTGTGTACGTCTCTGTGTGTGTGTGTGTGTGTGTGTGTGTGTTGGCTGAGGCTGGAGGCTGGCAGATGGTCAGAGCTGAGTCTCTCTCCCCTGTGGGTTCCTCAGCTCTCTCCCTCTCTCCCTCTCTCTCTCTCTCTCTCCCTCCTCATCCCTCCCTCCCTTCAGCTCCACCTCAGGGGGCTTCCCGTCCGTGTTAAGCCCCACCAGAACATCTCTCGGCTGGGCACAGACCCCCCCGCCCTCCCTGCCTGGAGCTGAACTTGCTGAATGTTCTTGGATGAAAAAATCTCACACTCTTGTGTTTTTCCATTTGATCTGAACATGGATTGGAGGTTAATGCTGTCTATTAAACAGTGAGGATCTTCCATGGCTCTGGGAGCAGTCAGACATTTTCAGATATCCATGGGTATCAGAGTCAAAGGAAATCTGTTCCTTTGATTCCTGGTAGATTTCATTCCTGATGTAGACTTAACTTTTCACAGCTGAGCTCAGAGCTGGGGGGGGCTCAGCGTCACGTTCAAGGGCATCTAGCTGTTTCTAAACTGTAAAAAATGAAACCATGTTTTTTTAAACTTCTGTCTTTTGATTAAGTTTTATTTTCTGTATTTTTACTAATATTAAAAATAACTATCTGGGTCAGTTCACCTTGCTTGCACATGACTGGAGTAGAGGCGAGGTTGGAGTTTTATGCTGAGGAACGCAGAACTATATTTTGGTCCAGATTAAACTGTTATCCTCGAGCTTACTGCTTAGAGAAAAAAAACACATTAAAAAATGCTGTGTAAGTGGAGACACACCGTCACACTCTGGTGATTTCACAGCCTACTTTAAATCAAATTGAAGGATTACATGGTGGCAGGTTCCATTTGTTTTGGGCAGATGAAAACTGTCAGGCTACACCTCAGCAACAAGAAGAAATAAACAAATAAACTCATTTGGAAAATTCTGTTTCCAACCACATCAGTGCTGTGACTGTGCTGTGGGTTCGAGTTAGAGACGTGAAGTGATCAGATGTTGCTTACTGGCTTCATGGTGTTTTTAATGATGGTGGTAAAATAAAGCACTTGTAGGAGCAGCATCATGTATATAGACTGATGGAAAATAACAAGTGATGCAGCTTTGTTTACAGGTCGTTCTCTTCCATCCCTAGTGAGGCAGGTGGACACCAGCTCTAACTCTGCAGGGGTTAATGGCTTCACTCGGTTTTATTTTGCCCTGTTTTGTAATAAAGTCTTTATGAGGTGTGTGTAAGAGGGAGGGGCGCTGGTTACTGCTTTAATGAAGCACAAGAGGCAGCTAAATGGACACTGCACACACACACAGCTACAGACCAGAGCGATCAGTTTACTCTCACCTGATCTGGCTGACGATGCAGTGATGTTTATCCAGGTTATAGGTCAGCACACACACACTCTCACACACACCTTACTGTATACACACAGCAGACAGAGCTCCTCGGAGCTGTCGAAGGTCACGGACGCCCAGAACAAACGGCTCGTACAAATCTGCTTGATGATCGTATAATGATGTTTACAGCTAAAATAGAATTATGGATATAATCTGCTTTGATGCCTGAGAGAGAAAGTTTAAACCAAACAAGTCAATTATTGACTAAATGGCCTTGACAACAGCCTGGCAGCAGCTGATCATGGGGAGGTAGAGAACTCTTTAACATTTATCAGGGTGGAAATCAAAGCACAAGAAACACCGAGGCTTCTTCCTAAATGAGGTGCTGCATTAGCTGAATGGAACGCACCCCAAATGTCTGATCACACCCCTCACCTCAAATTTCAGCAGCGGTGACTCGACCGTGTCTGGCTGACGGACGGATCTTATCCACCAATCAGAGGAGAGCCAGTGGGACGTGTCAGTCAGTCAGACGAGTCTATTTGGGTGTGAGTCTGAGGTGAGCTGTGGGTGAGTGCGTCCGTTTGATGGGCGATTTCCTGGCTGACTGATGGTGTTTTGAATGACTGATGAGGTGGATGATATGGTCGGGTGCGTTGGCGTCGCCGAGCTGATAGACCGAGCCCCTCCTCAGTTTACAGGCTGAATATCAACGTGGCCTTCCCTCTCAGTTTTGTCGCTTCTATCCTCCATTTTTCTTCTGTTTGCTGTCATTTTTGTCATCGTCTCTCTCACATCACACATTTCCCTCTACTCTCTGTCCCTGTGTTTCTCCTTGTCCTTCATTTCTCTGTCTGTTTTTGTCACCTTTGCCCTTTAACTCCATGTCACTTCCTGCTCTCATTTTTTATTCTGTTCTTGCCTGAGATTTTTCCTCTTTTTTGACTTTGTGTAATGTCACAATTCACTTCTTTTCTGCAGGTTTCTCATGTTCATTCCATCCTTTTGCATTATAAAGGGATACAGACCATAACCAACAATATTAGAACTAATATATGAAGAGAGTCTCTAATGACAGAGTGCTGCTGTTAGACAGACAGTATAAAAGATGTGCAGCCAGCACCATGAGATTTAATGCCACATTTATTACATTTAAATTCCCATTCAGTGTTTTAGAATAGTCTAGAGGAGTGCTGGTCTCTCTGGACCATTCAGTTACCAGGTTGTGTTACTCTTTGTTAACATGCTGCGCCTGTTTGGTGACAGGAAGTAAACTTCCTGCTTAGTTAAAATTCACCAAGAAGAGCCTGAAGCTTGGATAGAGAGACGGACAACAAACTAATCCACAGCTCCAAGCAAAGGACACACAAGACCACAATCTGTGTCCACAACATCACAAGGACACAGACTGGAAAAAAAAGACCAACAAGAAAGATGTCCGCACTTAAATCTGGTTTCTATTATTCTTTTCTTTTACTACAGAGAGAGAGAAGAGACCAAACAATAAATCTCAGGTCATCGCTGTCAAGTGTGTTTTCATTTCTACAAACGCTCCATAGAAATACATCACTGCTCTATAGGCTGGGTGGTCAATAGAGAGAGGCAGAGACACAGAGAAAGAGAGAGAGAGGGAGAGAGAGGGAGGTGATGAATCACAGAGGACGGTCTGCTCTGAAATATGTGGCTCTAAATCAAACTGTTAAACTCCAACACGACGGACGAGGAACAGTCCAGACAGATGGTGACTCTGTTATTAGATACATGTGAACTTAAACTACAGAGTCATTACAGTTTCATTTCAGAAATAAGACCTAATGTGATCTCATTTAGCGCTCCACACTCTCCACGTCTCACTGAGAGTTTGTCCAGCCACAGAGCAGCATCATTAAACCTCACATGAAGAGATTAAACCTGAGTGACACAGGACAGTCTTTGCTTTTAAAGTGGTAGAAAGTCCATTTTTCTGCCTCATAAGTCAAAGTAAGCTGCAGGTTCAGCAGAGACCATGGACTGTAAAACACCAGTGTGTCCTGTCTGTCACTGGATAACTCAGGTTTGCTGAGCAGCCTTTTTAAGTCGCTGTAACACACACACACACACACACAAAAAGCAAGTGGGCAAAGACAGCGGAGCCTGAAACAGCAGCAGCACCCATTATAGCCCTGTCTGATGGGCGGACATCATTCAATCATGCAAATGGTTGGAGCAGAGACTCTTTGGTACACAGCTGTTGATATTTCATCAACTCAAACAAACAAAGGTAAAGAGAAGGACAGGAACGTTTCAGCTGCCTCCTCTCTTTAGAGACTGTCAGAGGTTCATGAGTTCTGTTTGGACGGACACCTCGATGAACTGACAAAATGAAGGTTCTCTTTGTTATAATGAAATGAAGAAGACGTCTCTCAGTGTCAGATCTGACTCACAGGAGACCAGAGGGGCCATGATGAATCCTGTGGACTGTGTTTCCTCTACTGAGAAAAAGAGGTGCAGTAATAAACAGAGAGGCCAGACATTATCATGAAAATGAGACATTTCCATTGACAGGGGACAGGACATCAGCCATAACAGTAATACCACTAATAATAATAATCAGGATAACCACAGTTATGTTTGCATTCAGCTGTTCCCTGGCCTGTTGTGAATTACCAGAGATAGAATCCGTGTTATCAGCAGGGAATATGATGAATATGAATGTGAATATGAATGTGAGTGTGAGTGTGAGTGTTGGCCAGCTGTCTAGACGTAAACAATGTTCAGTTCTAATTCAGCTGCACTGTGCTCCCATTAAAAACAGCCCTTCAGTTCAGTGTCTGAATATTTTTAAAACCTATCTGATACAAACATGTCTGTTAGTTTAACAATAGACTGGTTTCAGAGTCGTATGAAACAGCCTGCTTTTTATTTCTTAAGCAGGAAAACAAACTTAATTTAACATCGTCTCATTAAAAGAGAGCGTTGACCTTCCAGACTCACCAACCACTTTAACAATTTTACAAGCTCATTGACTTTTAGCAGAGGGAAAAAGCTGACGGTGATTTTGGAAGGCAGCCTGGAGAGAATGTAAACTTTTCAGGCACAGAACTATTGGCCCCCACTGCTCTACAATTACTGCAAACTGATGCTAATGAGATTGGTAGATTTTGTCCAATTTTTGATTATGTTTCCCCAAACTGACACGCTGATGATGGTTAAAGGCTGTCACTTCACTGTGGGCAGCCTCACAACTCCATCTGTCTCTCTGTAGGTGAAGACACACACATTTCATCACTGCAAAACAACATTTCCCCACTTGTTGCCTTTAATAATAAAGTGCCAGGAATACAATAAGCAGTGGTGATGTGATTATGTGTAATCTATGCAGTAGTGGTTAGCAGACTGTGCTGTATGTCGGCATTTGGCTGAGGTCACATGAAACAACCTCAGGAATCAATGAGACTGATCAGTTGATCTACTGCCTCACCAATTAGTCATGTACAGTCAAATCTCAGAGGAAGGAGTAGATTGGTAACGAAGATGCATTAGTATCGATTCAGATCAATACTACAAGAGGCTGAATAGATAATCAGTGGAGTGATAGATTGGTAATTGATTGTCAGTGGATCTTTGATGGGTTTTCCTCATTCTACAGGTCGACAGTGTTAAAGTCCAGAGAGATTCCATAAAGGATCAGCTTTTAAAACATAATACACATCATGGAGCATTAGAAATCTCCACTGACTCAGGAGCAGGTGATCACATCACTTCCAAGTAAAATAATTGTGTTTAAAAAAAAGCTACTCTGACCATTAGCATGATCCATGTGGAAGTTCAGTGGACAAAACACCAAAATGATGATGTTAATTTGCACAGCATTAGATGTCTGCTGTGATGCTGAGCCTGCTCTTAGATATAAAACCACACTTTATTGATGCTCATAGTGACGGTTCTCTGAGCCAGGTGAACTAATACAGGACCTAATATAAAAGCTCATAGATAAGTAGCTCTCAGTTAGCTAGTGGTTCTGATTGTTTTCTTTGTTTTTCACACGGTTGTTCCTCCTGAACATCAGGACCTGGAAAGTGGCAGTACTTTGAACCAGAACAAAGTCAGGTCTTTCTTTGCTTCAACTTTTCTTTTACTTGATGAAATCAGTAACTTATCATATATCATATATCCCTGTGTCTGGCTTTTATGAGTGGTTAACATAAATCCACCAAAACCAAGAGCAGCAGAGAAGTTATCCACGACATGAAACCCTATGACTGGCCTCTGAAGGTAGCGCTGACATTTGTCTGACATTTAATCCAGAGCAACCTCTCAGTCAGGGCAACACACACTATGAAGTGAACTAAAATGAAATGACATCCAGTTCTCAGATCACCAATATGGTACATCAGGCAGCCGATACTGCAGGAGAGGAAGAATCAGAGGGACGACTCCTGCTAAAATATTCCTGTAATAAAACTCAAGTGCTGTAATAGAGCTTATGAGACAGAGGTTGAAGGGATTGTCAAGATAAGTGTATATTAGAGAACACAGAGCTGGATAATATGGCAGACAGGACGTGATGAGAGCATGCAAGTGTCAAATTTACACAGCGGAGATAAAGAGAGCAGGGCTAAGGCCAATACATCAGACTGACAGTGAGTTTTATTTAACATCAGGCTGTCAGAGTCGTCCAGGTGACGGAGCTTTCTCTCTAACGGCAAATTCAGAGACTCCTCAAAAAAACAAAGCTGACAGTCTTTAACCGAACTGATAGAATCCCATTATATTTATTATCCTGTATCTGTGTGTGTGTGTCTGCTGTTTGGAGCTGGGCAGGTGGTGTACAGTGTTTCACAGCTGAAGGACAGCTCAGATGTTTTGTGTTCAAACGTGACTCGGGTGAAGTGTTAGTCAAGGTGGACGAGTAAAACACTGTGCATGTGAGGTTTAACCACAGACAACAGAGGCTGGAGAATCTCTGTGAGGCCTCGACGACCTTCAGCAAAACACAAGAATCCATGAAAGACAAGGCAACAACCTGTAGAGAGTACCACACAGGGAAAGTATTCTATTCTTTGGCTGGAGTAAAAAATCAATCATTTTCTGAAAGCCACATTTTTCACATTACTTTTCATCTAAAAAAAAGGTAAGTTTTTATAAACTAACTCCAGTGGTAGACGTCTAGAAGACATGGCTGGTCAGAAGAAAGACTTCTCCGGAGCTCTTAGACATCTAAAGTAACACATACTAATGCTCTCTAATTCAAAACCCAGAGAAAGAGATTCCTCAGAATTATTTTGGACTCAAAGCAGTCCATGTTTAGAAGCTACAAGAATGCTCTCAGGACTCAGCAGTTGTGGGAGCACACAGCAATTGAAAGTAATGAGAAAAATAAATTATCCCTGTGCAGAGAGGTTCGGGGTGTACTCACACCCTCATCAATATTTATACAACATGGTCAAGTTATTAATTCATGAGACCTACATGGTTCAAGTGTTATTGAAGACGAGCCTTAGGGTTTTGAATTTATGAGATTTTCTTTCTAGTGTGTTTGTGTGTGTTGTTCTTCTCAGTCAAAGAGCCAACAGTCTAGGCCAGAGACAATGACAGAAACTCAACAAACACACAGCAGCGTGATCAATAAGTCACCTCTCCTCCAATCACCTGACAGAGCACAGAGACCGGACTGATGCTCCCAGTTCTCATGAGTTTCAGTTGAGAGCCACTGTGCCTGCTGCACCTCAAATGATGTGATAATGTGGTGCAAATAATAAGGTAAAAATAACATGTTTATTACAGCTCAAAAGGCTGAACCATATTATCTGGAAATATTTACTGTGTGGGCACACAACCATGGTAATTACTGCAGGTCAAAGTTGAAAAAGTAAGTACTGTAGCTGCAACATCTAATCAAAATGTACGACCTGCGATAATTTTCATCTTCACTTTTGTCCTCTCTGTGAAATAATTAGTTTCGTTTCTCTGGGGAAACTGGCCTCTTGTTTCCGACCTGCCTGTGTTGCTACCCTGCTGGACTCTGCTATAATGAGTCCCCAGATCTCAGCAATTAAAACACTGAGCAAAATGTTATTGTAAGAAATGAGAATGATGTCCAAGAGCACAAAAATCTAAATTAGTCCCAGGTTTCTTTTCTCACTAAACTCATGCAGGGAACTTTTCCTGGCAGGATGTAGCAGATGGAGAAACAAGCGCTCCTTGTGGAGGAGGGAGGGAGGCAGAAGGTGGATAATCGGGATCAGACTCCTCTCTGTGCTGACGAGAGGTGAAAACATGGAGGCTGGAAATCAGTGTGTGTGTGTGTGTGTGTGCTGCTGTCCTCCTCCCACGCTCCACAGATCACTGAAGGAGTTTCCAATATCAGGCTCTCTCAGATTATCGATCTACGTCTTCTCTTCTCTCTCGTCCTCTCCTCCACCTCTCTGGTTCTCATGCAAATTCCCTCTCCCTGTTTAATCCACCTGTCATCTGTCCTTTCTGTCCTCTCTCCTCCTCCTCTGTTGTTTCTACCCTTTCATCTCTGCCCCCTGACCGACTTCCTCTCGTCCCCCTCTCTCCGTCTCTCTCACTCGCTTCAGAATTAAATGGCCATCATTAGTTGTCATCACTCCCATAATTATTTTTCAGAAACTGCACCTCTCAGTGGGCCAGAAGGTGCATATCACCGACGCCTGCCCTCTCCTGAAAAACCACAGCACAGTTAATGACCGTGGTGCAGGACATAAAACTGTGAAACATAAACCTCTCTTCATATCTGAACTGGTGAATTAGGGGAATACAGAGAAAAGACAACCTGTGTTAGCCACTTAGCATCACTTCTCAGGCTGCAGAGCAATGTGTTGTCATCACATAGAGATGCTAGCTAGAGCTAGGAGAAGGAGTCGTCTTACCAAACCTCACCTCCAGGAATACAAACACATACCTCTTGAAAAACCTTTATATATCTTGCAAAATCAAACCAAACCTGTATCAGCGTTTGATTTAATCTTAACACAAAATGACCAGAAAAGGCTGGATCTCTTAAAGTAATCCTGTGAGAGTTGTCATTGCTAATAGCTTATTCTGCGTATTTTTTGACTGAATGTCGACAAACACTGGCCCTGCAGCTGACTAGCATCCTTCCTGAGCTAGTGACCTGAGCAGAGTCAAGTTCAGCTCAGAGTTTGAGAGAACGAACCGCGGCTCCAGACGAGACAGCTTCACAGGAAGTCTCAGACATTTCACTTGAACTTCAAGCAGTACTAACTTGATTTGTGTCTCACAATGTCTGTCTTCTCCCGACACGGGTGGTGTATATTTAGCGGTTTCTTTTATGGTGGTGAGTTTTGAAGCCGTTATCAACAAACTGAAGCCACCTCATTGGTCCCCTCACCTCCTGAATCTCTCAAAACCCAGAGTGAGGCCTGAACTTCCCAGCATGCCGAGGGGATTGGAAGCAGCGTGGCATTACCTCTTTGCAATTCTCTTTCCTGTTGGAACCCAGATGGAGACAGAGACCAAATCAAATACCCACAATCCCCTGGGTGAGGAGAGAGGTCTGGCAGTGTTAGATTAGATGTAGCCGTGTCAATAAGACAACACTGGCACTGGCAGTCACTGGGACAATAAATCTGTTCACCTAATGCAGGTGATAACAGTGATGGATGAAATATTACAGAAGCAGAGATATTCTTTAACACAGCATTTCATAACATGTAATCACATTTAAAGAAAAACACACAGAGGCAGAAAAGACTAAAAATACTAAACCTCTGCAGTGCCGTATACTTAAAGACATACAGATATTCACAGGAAAGAGATGGTCAGAGGACGAGACAATGAGGGAGGAAGGAAGAGAGAAAAATAGGAACAGAACAATAAATGCAGATAAAGATAAAGAGACACCTGAGGGGGTCTGAGAAAGAGAAATAGAAAAAACATGAACAAGAAATGAAATGAAAAGGGTGGGCGGCAGAAAGAGAAGGAAAGACAGTGAAAGAGAGGCAAAAAAAACCCATTCATTTACTTGTGTATCATGTATTAGATAGTGAAGAGAAGGAGAGGATGGAAACTGAGGGCATTCATTTCAGAAATAGAAAACAACATGCTGACAAGGAGAGTGTGATGGGAGAGAATAATGGGAGGAGATAAAGAGGGAGGGGGTGGAGGTGGAGGGCAGAAAGCAGGCGGAGAACAGCCAGAGAAAAGAGAGAGATAATGACGGTGAGATACAAGGATGGAGCAATGTTTCTTTTTTTTTTTGTTATTATTATGTCTATAAAAATATCATCTTCATGGCCATCCTTTCTAATCCACCTCCCACTCTCTGCTGCTGCATGTTCTGCCCTTCACTCTGCCTCTACAGAGGGATGAGTGCTCTATAATCACCTCAGTCTCTGTTTGAAAAGATCTCAGCTGCCTCTGCTGCCACACAGGTCCTGGATGAAGATATCTGAATGATTTGTCTCCTTGAGGTCACAAAACACTTATAGAACCACCACTGTCTTTGTATAATAATGTTAAAACTCCAGGTTGGTATGACCCTGACTCTTCATCTCTACAGCTTCATTATAAAAACACAGTCAAGCTCACACAATGCTGTACTGAAAACGTGTTGTAAACAGGTCTCTGATATGTGCATTGTGTTTGCTGGTTGTGCAGTGTCAGAGGTCAGTCCAGTCATTACACATTAACATGTATGCACTTGATTTGTATTGACTGGAGAGGGAGAGGACTAATTAAGAAATAACCCATCACATCTACACTACAGTCAAATTATAATGTGATGCTTCACAGGACGTTTCTATCTCTACTTTCCTCATTCCACACTGAGGTCAGAGGTCAGGATCACCCAGAGAATAAAACCTCTGGTTGGGATTTAGTGTCAAGGATGATTCAACAGGGTGGGCGGCACCAAATCATCCTGCTGAAGGAGGCTCTTCACTGCATCACCCTGCTGCCATGAGCTGTCAACACAACAATCCATGTCTGAGATTTGTAACTCCAACGACTGGAACTACACAGGCATCAACAATACCCTCAGACTAATGGAAGGACATAAAGGCGACTCTCGTCCCCTCAATGTCACGATTACTCTTGATAAAGAGTTGTCAGGTTGTATTATCACCTTAGTTAGAATCAAAATGTGTTGATCACACACAATATGATCACTCCATATTTTCTCTTGTGAATTAGTCTCCTGTACTTCACCATGCACTGCCAGTACATCCTTTTTCCTACTGTCTTCAATGGGAAACTGCCAACTAACACTTAGTAAGCTGGCGAGCTGTCACGTCTCATGAATTCAAGATACGAAAGGAGTGAAAGAACAGAAGAGTAACAACCCACAGGTCTGAGAGATGTACATTCAGAAACACAAACTACAAAACATAATGTGAGAGTTCAGGCACAAACACAACATTAACTGTTGGTCAAAAAACGAACAAACAAAAGAAACCTATGTCTGTGTCGACAGAACGACACAGCCCTTAAACTACAGATAGTCCACTATCCTCTGATCCAGTTTAACACGTGTCTCAAACTTTGTTGCTCCTACATCCACAACCTTATTTGCATTTGCTCAGCTCTCATGATGTCATGGGACCAGGCTGGCATGTGCACACAGTGACACAAGAATCCAAACACATGATATAAAAATAGATCAAATGTGCACACAGGCCTCCAAATGTACACATCCACTACAGCAGTGAGCTGAGAGAACCAGACCAAACGTCAAACAATGCTGCATACATAACAGGAATAAACACATTTGCATTCAATTGTCAACTTAGCTAGTCCAAACAACGGTTGTGTAACATGTTGTGCAAAAATATGTAAATGGTGTGTCTCGTGTGATGATATGCTGATGACTGTGTTGTTTACATCTAAGTTCGGTTCATTTGGTGGAGCTGCAGGAAAAACCGCCTGGAGCCAAAGAGAGGAGGTGAGGACGAAGAGACACTCATCGATGTGAGAGAGGGAGAGAAGAAGGAGAAGGATGGATGGATAGATAGATAGATAGATAGATAGATAGATAGATAGATAGAAGTAGGAATGATGATGGTGATGATGATGAAAGAGAGTAAAGGATGGCAAAGAGAGAGGACAGCAGGGGAGGGATTGTGGGAATAATACCGGTCTGTTCTACTCAATATTTTAACAGATGGCATCCTCACACACACACACACACACACTCACACATTTTCTGTCTCACACACGTGCACATGAATACACTCATGCTGTGGCCGCCAAAATAAGCAAACACACACAGACTGGCTGGGGGAGTGGGCTACAGTTCAGGAGAGGCTGGACGTTAGGAGTGTGTGTTTGTGTGAGTCTGGGTGTATCGTCTGAGTGTGTGTCTCTGGGTGCGTGCACGTGCACGTGTCCATGTGGGTGTGAATGTTTGTGGTAAAGCTCCACAGGACGACTATTTTTTGTTTTGGTTTTCACTGTGGATTTAAATGGGAACAGTAAAGACAGTAGAGACAATAGAGTTTCAGATTTCAGTATGTGTATGAAAACGTATGTACTTGACTTTCCTACAAAGGTTAATCTTAGGTCTGTAATATGGAGGAGTGTGTGCAGAGTAATGCATCCACACTTCCTGTTCAGCAGTTACATAATAACAGCCATGCATGTGTTATCACTTGGGATGTCAGCTGGCCCACATATAGATCATGGCTGACTGGACGTAGTAATGTAAACATCCACTCAACATGCAACTCCCAATGGACCCAACAGTCTGTTCTGACTTCATCTCCGCTGACCTCGACTCTCTCTGAACCTTCTGCTGCACCTACTATTCTCAATACATAAAGTGCTTCTTGATTTTAGGTCCAATGTGGATGCAGCTTCCCTTTGCAGATTAAAGGGATCATGACCATCAGCTGCAGTACTGCTGACTGTCTGTGACCACTGTGGTGCAGAGGGACGTGAATCAGGGAGATCTTGATTTAAAAAGTCGACTTAGACGGGAGCTTGTACATATTGAGAGAATGGCAACGTTGTACAAAGAAGATAAGAACTGGACATGTGTCAGAGCAGTGACTTTTGACTGGACTGATTGATGAGACAGTCTCTGAGCAGTTTGTAGGCTTCATGCAGACCCATGTTTTGGGCGTCCACCAGGGGAAAAAAACTGGTACCAATGACTTTGTAGAAAAATAAAAATGTTCATTATTTTCAGGGCCAGGTTTAGTTCAGTTGGTAAACACAGAGAACAAATGAGGAGTGAGGTGTAGAGAGGAGGGATGGTGGAGATACGAGGAGGTGAAGGGAAAGAGAGGATAGAGAGGAGGAGGAGGAGGAGAGAGAGAGACTTGGCAGGCGGAGCGAAACACTTTGACACCTTGTCACGCTCTGCCCTGAGACGCTGGCACATCACAGCTTGTGTGTGTGTGAGAGAGATGAGGCTGCTCCCACCAGCAGGCTAATCTACTGTAGATCAACAGATGGCACCAGCTGTGTGTGTGTGTGTGTGTGTGTAAATGTGCACCCATGTAAGTGCACATGCATGTTTGTTATTTTTGCATGTGTGTGTGTGAACGATGAAGAAATCTGTTCCACACAAAGAGAAATGTCACTGACAGAAATAAGAGTTTTGTGTTTCTGATAAAAAATCATGTCAGTATCTTGTGTTTTGATTTTATCTGTGACTTCCTCACTCTTTCTTCCCCAGAAGCTCTGATGGAGTTTCTCTGACGCTGTGATGGTTTGGCTGCTGCAGACTTCTACAATACTTTTATCTAATAAACAGTGCGAGTGTCATTAACAACACTTATAGAAATGACACAGCTTCTTTGCTCCATTAGAAGGTGATGATCGCTTATATGATTACTGATGATTAAAAAAACCTGAGACACAGAAACACACAAAAAATTATTGCCATTAATTTCTATTATTTGCTATAACGCCTCATTTTTCCTTCATCAGAATCTGATGGATCTCCAGCCAACGACAGGAACACGGAGGAGAAGAAAACACTCTTCTTTTTTATATGTAATAATTAATGCTGCTAATTGTCCTGATATTTCACCATCAGCTGATGAGTGAGTCTCACAAGGTAAAAGTGTGAGTGGAAGTTTTCCTGTGCTCATTAAAGAGACAGTAAACTACTCTCCAGCACCTGGCTCAGCTCCTCCTGCCCTGTGGTGACATCTAGAACATGAAATGAATATTGCCGGCAACATCCGACTCTAACATGTTTGCTTCTGTTTCAAACATGGGTGAGAGAGTTTTTAGAAAACAAACACCCTGCTGTTTTGTTTGTTTGTTCATTTGGCAGAAGCAGCGAGCTGTGCCATCTTTACTACTTGATATTTTTCCAGTCAGACGTTCTGAGCAGAGCTGGTGGTCTTTAGCAGACCCACACATTTCTGACTCTGAGAGGAAACTCTGCGATGACGGAGCGGTAACACAGAAAATGAACGTATCTCATATTAAAGAGATTACTGAAGAGCGTTCTCACAGTCTGATTAACTACGAGTCATGCTTGTGTGGATATTCATGAAGGGTTAATGTCTTATTTAGTTTTTCTCTGTTATAATTAGTATTTTACATTTGAACAGTTATGCATTGATTACATTTTAATCACAGTGATCATGTACCGCTTTGTCACAACTCAATGTACGAGAAAAGAATAAATAAAAGCAGCAGCTTGATTAACAAGCGTCAGTGCACTCGTCTTTGCTCTACAGCTACACTGATTTTACACTGATTTTTTCTCTGGCTTTGCAGGTCATAGTGATGAGTCCAAAGTCTGGGAGCATGCGTCTTTTTAACATGAGGTTCACACTCTGCCCTCACTTTCACACACACTCAGTAAACTTCATTTGTTTCTTATCTGACTCCACTTTCAGCTGTGACAGCTGAGAGCTCTAATGAACCACCAGGGAATTATGGATCTTTTTCTAACCAAGACTGCAGGGTGGTTGGCCCAACACACAAACACACACAATCATGACCCACATACCCTGGATGCATAAATGATCTTTAAACACACACACTTGAGAATAAATAAACTCCAGGTCCAGTTCAAGGTAATTTAGCCGCCATAAACCCTGTGATTCACATCACACCAACTAAAATGAGTTCATTAGATGCTACACACACACTCACACAAAGCTGTGTCCCAAACCCAGTGCAGACTTAAACACTGGTCGCTTTGTAATGGTTACTTTGATCATCTCGCTGTGGACGCTCTCTGCACTCCCACCTTGTTGATGTTTGTGCAGCTTTAATAAAAAGGGGATCGATGTGAAACAGCATCGGTGTGAGGATGAGATCCCAGGACTGACTCCTCATTAGAGAAGAGTAAATATGTCATCACCAAATCAGCAGGTTTCCTTTCATTTAGCTCAGAGAGCTGCGAGTTTACAGCAACATGTCAAACTGAAAGGTTGAAAAAAAAATGACCTCGCCAGGAGGTAAAGTTTGAAGTCAGAAAAACAGACTTGACAAAAGCTTTTAGCCAAATAAAACCTGAAACCTGTGCTTTTCTTTTCTTACATGAGTGAGAGTTAATGATCATATTGTACTTAAATAACATGTTACATCATATACTCAGTATTGAGGTGTTACACTTACTTATCCGCTCTGAAGCAGATTTGAATTTGAAAATATAATGTGCTCGAGGGAGACAGAGCCTTGTTCTTGACACTTTGGCAATATTGTCCATCTGACACTCATGCCAATGAAGCATACTGAGAGCTGGAGAGAGACAGAGAGGGAGAGAGAGGAAGTGGGTTGGCATATCATCAACTAATAATAAATTCTGCTGGACAGAAGTGGTGGGACGCTGCAATCAACATCACACGGCAACATCAGCAAAAGCTAATTGTCATATCACAGTCTCCTCTCACTAAATCAACATGAGTGAGACACAGAGTGAGAGCAGACGGGGGAAACGTATAAAATGATAAATTATGACTGACACAGACGGTGGGATGTTGCAGTCGGAATCAAACCAGCGTCAGCTCCATCTCTTCCTCTTTGAAAATAAACAAATAAATACAGAGAGTGAGAGAGATGGATGATTAGAGCCAGAGAGAAATGGGTAAAATGATGAATTGTGACTGACAGAAGTGGTGGGATGCTGCAATCAGAGATCCCATCGACAGCACCACTGCTTCATGTTGCATCTAAAGTAAATAAGACAGGGATGGGGAAACAGATGGGAGATGGATAGGTAGATGAGGTGGAGGGGCTGGGAGGTCTGGGGGGTGAGGGAAGGTACATCATCAACCAGTGATAAATTTGGAGAGGACGCTGTAATCAACATCACACCACATCAAATCCCACACAGGATCCCTGTTAGTCCGCCTCCTCTCCTGTCACATTATCATATCCAGCCTGTGAATATCAGCTCTGCTGTAACAGCACTGATGTGCAAACACCATACATCAGACGAGATGGGAGAGTGTCATCTCGCTGTGCGTTCAACGTGATAGCAGAACTGTTACTTGTGGCTGCAGATGGAAAAATTACAGAAGAACTTCATCCTGACGAGAACATGACACTGTTTTCTTCTTTTTGTTTTGTCCATTAAAGTCACTCTGTGGACACTTTCTCTGTGATCGACATCATTTCTCACTCAGTTTGTTTCAGTCTCCGTCTGTCAGAGGTGCAGAGTGAACACGAGGCTCAGTCTAAACCATGATGGTGTCATTATTCTACAGCCATGTCTGTCATCCATCAGTATCTATCAGTGCATGGTCGCTCTGTTAGGGCTGCAAAGAGGCAGAACATTTCTGGTCAATTTCTGGAGACTTTCCATGGGAAGTTAAGCTGAGGAAGTTTGGAAATATTGAATTAGAATTTGGGGTATTTATGTATATATATATATTTTATTTTATATTATATATATATTATATATATATTTCATTGAACAACACCAAAAATGTTGAATAAAAAAGTAATAAAGATGTTAGCTAGCTTATATTTAGCATGTCTGATTTACTGGCTAGCTAGCTACAGTATAAACACATGTATTTTTTGCCTGTTAAACTTGAATACCACTGGTCACATATATTCACCCTGTAATATCATCCAAACTTAGCTGAGTGGAAGCAGTAGTGTGGCTGTAGTGAGCAGGATTGTACAGATGATCTGAGCATGTGATGGAGGAATGACAGAGCTGAAGAGAACTTTACATCTGGTTGTTTTAACCAACATTATGCTGCAAGATGTTTTTTTTCCCTGTCAAAGGCTAATCAGCAGTTTAGCAAATTTCCAGTTTATTTCTGTTAATGTTCTGTTAATTCCCATGGAAAGGCCTTGAACTTCCTGTCAGTGACCTCTGGATGTCGTAGAGCTGAATATATGGAGAAGGTTGGAGTCAGTGACAAAAATGAGACCGTGGCTCAGAGCAGACAGATTAGACTGTTCCACAGCTGTTTGTTAATCCCAGCTGTTTCAGTTGGCTCCGTGCTGCAGATTGGTTTGGGTTCTGGTTGGAAGTTCTGGACAGATCTTGGTGCTTTCTCATCATTTCTCTCTGGGCCACTAAAGACAGAAATTAGCATATGAAAACATACAGATTCTTACAGTGCTGGGTGACTCCTGGTCTTTTTGTACTAGCTTGTGAAAGAACAGTTTATTTTTCATCAGCATGTTGTCTGTCTTATATTATAAGTGTTTCTGAATAATTGAAACAAACCCTGTGGTCGTTTTGTCAGCTAAAGCTACAAGTTCTCTTCTCTCTGTTTAAGTGAGATGTGCATTAACCTCAGCACTTGACTCGCCAATGAAAGAGTTTACAAACAGCTTCACTCATCAAGATTCAGTTTGTCTTTTAAACTGAACAATCCAAGCAGAAGACCTGGGATTTAACCTGAGCTGCTCAGATCTCCTCCAGTGTACACAGAGGAAGTTATTATGTTGTTTCAGCTGCAGCGCCTCACCCGCTGTTTTACACACTATGGATTTAGCAAAAAGAGCAATTACAGGCCTAAAATATGCAGAGTGAAATATGAAAATATCCTACACACCCTTACCTGATCTTTATTTTAGGTTCATCACCAAATATCAGACAGTGTTGCTGGTTTTAATCGATGGGATCACATTGAGTATGTCCCAGAGTCGCTCTGTTCTCTGAGAGAGAGGAGAGGTGAGCTGTTCTCTGACTGAGCTGTGCCATCCATTAAAGCTGTCACTTTTAACCTTGATGAAAAAACTTCAGCAGATATGGCAGAACATACAGAGGTGTGCCCGTGAAGCTATTTCACATCATTCAGGATCATGTCCGTTCATATGACTGCGACAAGTCTTCTCACCTCAGTGACTGTTCTCATCTATTACCTCTCTGTTTAAGGTTTCCAAAAAGAACTGGTTAAAGTTCAGGACTTTCAGGCCTCAGTTTCTACCAACCATCTCTCTACTTACTGTTCACTCTCCTCTCTCCTACACACCCAGTAACACACTGCTGCAGCTGGCAATGAAAGAAAAGAGCACAGAGAATGTCTGTTGGTCTTTACAGCCCTCTGTACATGTACCACACACACACACACACACACACACACCTCATTTTCACAGACTTCCCACTGCAGGAAAAAGGAGGTTCCCAGCGGACTACCCAGAGTGCATCAGTACATTCAGCCCAGCACTCCCCAGATGGCGTTGAGCTCTGATAGGTCCCTGAGGATTACACACTGTAGAGGTTTTAACCAATAGGAGCAGGCCATTAGCTCAGATGGAGTAAACTCAGGTATAATGAAGAGCTGAGAAAATTGAACTGCTGCTGCATCTGAGACTGTATGTGTGTGTGTGTGTTTAGTATCATATTTCCTCTCTGGAAACATGAGCCGATAATAAACCTGGCTCCATGAGAAAGCTCGGGGAGGTAAACTGGGAGCTACTGGTGAAGCTTTACTGGTTTCTCCCTCGAGCGACCACTGCTAGTGTTGGGATTCGACACCAGATTCTCCCGAACCAGACGGAGGAAATCCTTCCTGTCTGTGGAGATATACGGGCTTACAAGGCCTCGGCCTTATCTGCTCTCCCCCTGCTGCTTCTATTTAAGCTCCACGAGGGAGAGGATGAGGAGGAGGAAGGACAGACAGTGAAGAATGGAGAAGGTAAAAAAGATGAATGAATGTTTGCTGGTGCTGGTGTTGCTCCTGTGACGTGTGGCGACCATCTTTATCTCACCATTAATGCTGTCTAAGTGATTTCCACAGTGTCGAGTCAAACCAACCTTTACACATCATTGTACTAATCCTCTCTTTCTCTGTCTCTCCCTGTCGAAACAACATTAGTCACCAAAGCTTAATACGAGAGACTCGATATGAAAACTGAGATTTAAAGGGCCACAAATCACACTCTACATTAAACCCACTATTCCTTCAAATCAGGTTCACACTGGGCAGTTTTACATCTTCTGATTTCCATCCAGCATGTAATGTAGGAGGTAATCTTTCCTTTATGCAGGGAGGTAGAAGGTAAAACCTCTACCTCACCTTTTTATTGAGCATAACCACAGTCAACTGAACAAGTTACTTTAACATCCAGAGATGCAAATGCAACAATAAAGGTGAGGTTCTGTGTTAGCTACATATTTATAAAGTCAGCAGAATGGAGAAAATGATATACAGCATGTCCACATCCTGGTTCATAAGCTACACATCCACACTGTAGAAACCAGGCTGTTTAACGAGCTCTGTTCAGGCTGCAGTCAGTGTACCGCAGGTGGGAAAATCCAAGTTTGGCATAAAAAGAAAATGAGCAGCTCTTGGATTTAGATGCTCAAGGCAAATTTTCTTTCATGTTGACTGATCTGGGTTCTCGGGTGGTTGGTAATCTTCGCAGTTTAACCCAGTCAGTCAGTCATGTAACAGACGACCCAGTCAATGCGCTGTGAAATCCAGACAGCCTCTCAGTGCTGCACCGCAGTCGGCTCGCCATCCACCATATCTCAGTGTCTGCCTCAGTGCCAGAAGTCTGGATGCTCATCCATAACTCTGAGTGCCGGTGTGTGTGTGTGTGTGTGCAGTGTGCTGCTGATCTTAAAGGACCAGACCAGTGGTTTTCACTCAGCACAGATCCTGTAGAGGATGCACTGACCTCAGTAAGGGTCTCACAGTGATAATAGAGCTCTTTCTGTCCAACTGTGTGTTTTACATTAGACCGCTTGAATATTTGGCTATATTCACTTACAGCCTTGTGTTTGTATACATCTGTCACAGTGACTCTGAACCATCACGTGCTAATCAATACATCCCAGTCCAAGTGAATCTTTGCACCACATCTGAAGGGATTCCTCTGAGGCATTCCTGAGACATCACGTTCAACACAGTGAGTCTACAGACACAGATAACATGACAACATAATGAATCTGGACACAGCTGTTGCTGGTGCAGAGGCCGAGGTTGTTCTATAATAATAACAACACGACTTCATAAACTGCAAAGATCAGATGGTGTATGGATGTTCTCCACTTGCTATGTTCTCCAATAGCTTTGGAAATAGAGCAGTGGTGTTTCATACTGGAGTCAGTACAGTTAGAGAAGACAAAAGTTTCTCTCAGAGAAATCTGGACACAAAAAACCACGTACTGTAAAGCACAAAGAAAGGACGAGCAAAGACTAAACACACAACATGCAATTAACATACACAATGGGCAATTACTGTGTTTTAGTCAAACACCCTCATCTGGCATTTAGGCATGACATTTCAAAGCACCAGACTGCTCTTCTAATCACACAGAAGGAATGTGCTATTGAAAACATTATTCAGCATGTTGCCCAGGGCGAGATGAGGCTGGAACTTTAACAAATTACCCATAATTTTATGTCCACTAAAGCATAATATCCCTGTGCCCCCAAATCCAGTGAGATCCAGCACAGAGCTGAATGTGCCTCCTCAGCTGAGCCTGGAAACACCTCAGTCAGTGTTTCAGTGAGATTTCCTCCAGATCCAGCTCTAATTAAACTGTCCACACCAGTCTGTGAGATTAGACTTTAAATCCCATTAAAGGCTTTTATTTGAGTTTGTGTCAAAGTTAAACATGTCAACAGTCTGACTGCCTGAGGTCCACAGCCTGGGTTCAGACGAGAGAGCCAGACAGAAATGCAGAGGAAAATCTCAGCTAATTCCAATTTTCTCTTCAAAGCACATGAATCATGTCTCAGTTAACTTGACAGGAAACTCACTGGATGCTGAAATTGTTATATATGTAAATAATTCATGCAATTAAAGTAAGATTTTGGATTCAAAACACGAATGATTTATCATTTAAAAACCTGACAAAACAGTACGCTGCAGTGTCTTGTACAACTGTGCTGATTTCTGCTCAGATTTTTTAGGTGTAGTCTCTTTCCTGCTATCGTCACATTAACCCTGTTTAATGTTCTCACACTTTTTTCCTCTGTGTTCAACCGAGTATGAAATATTGAGCAAAGAGAGTTTAGCTCTGCCCACAGGCACGAGGAGAGGAACCTGTTCCTGCGAGTTCGACATTGTCATACATCCTGTGGGTCTAGTGCACACGCTCAGCTGGGTATTAACCTGTCCAGGGTGACATAATACACACTCCTCCTCCTTATCAAGGTGACTTACAGTATCTAATTTCCCTGTAGTGTTAGCTATCTTGTTCCTGTTAAACTGTCATTCACATCCAGTCATGTCTCTGCTGGTGTTTAATTTTCTTCTTCAGATTGATGAAATTCAAGAAGATTTAATCCAACCTGCACACGTTTTTCATTTTCTCCCTCTTTCCCCCACTGTTCTGATAAACGAGAAAACAGAAATGAAAAGAGAGAAACTCAGACGCTGCACTCTGAATCAGCAGCCGTCCGCAGCCTTATCAGTAAACGGTAGGAGCCGCGCTCCACAGCACGGAGCTGAATGAAACTAATTAAGCTGTCCGACAATATTCTCTGTGATCACTGTGAAAATCAAATCCCACCGTGGCAAATTATGTCTGTCATTGTATGTCCACTAAAGAATAATGCCACCATGGGCTCATATCCACTGAGTTATATTACAAAGCAGCCACAGCACAGTCAAGCTGTCGGTGGTACAATAGTTAGAAAACTCCACTCATTCATCAAGAACCACCAAACAGAGGAATGAATGAAGGAGGGTTTGTTCAGTGAACAACAGCAGATTATTAACTAACGTGTGTGGCAGCAGGGTCTGATATTTCAGCAAACACAGAGCTCAAAGAACCAGGTCTGTCCTGCTTCCCTCTGATGGCTGCAGAGATATAACAATCACACAGCTGTTCCTTCTTGATGCAGACTGAGACATATCTGCTAGTTGCAGTGTTTCATTCAAACAGGTGAACTTGCATTTGAGGTAAAGTCAAAAAACTGTTCCACAAATAATAAGACTGGTCAGGGGTTGGTTAGGTTTGGCGGTCATGGTTAAAAGCAAACAATACTGAGGGTGGGTGAACAGTCTGTGGGGTAGATCATAAGTAGGTTTTTATGTCAGCACTGTACTGAAACTCTACTGAATGTGGAGATGTTTCTGCCCAGATACATCAAACTATGACCCATATATGATGGAGTCCATGTTGGACACTCTCCAGAGGCAGAGTTATGACCAGAATTCAAAGGAACAACATGCCTTCAAAATGAGATCAAGCTAACAATGTCCTCTCTAAAAGCTGATTTGGGAAAATAAAAATAAGACGTCCTCCCGGTCTGAGAAACGTTTTTAGGAGATCACCAGCAGCTGAGATCTCTTCAGATTTAGATATAAGCAAAGCTTGGTTCTCCATCATTTCAGGAGTATAAAGTGTAACATTGCCATGACATACATCCACTGAGCTGCCTCACACAGACCTACTGGGCCTCCTCAGGGGGGCATTAGCACACAAATGCAAAGCCAAGCAGCAGATCAGACTGCTGTTATTGCCACACAGTCGGGCCTCTGGAATTCATTCAGCACAGATGAAGAATGAAAAATTGCACTGACATTTACAGCACATATCCTGCTGCAGCACAGTGGTAAACAGTGGGAGCGAGCCGCAAGACGGTGTTGAGATTTTTGCCATTATTAAGTTATCCTCACTAATTTAGAAGATTAAGGCTGAAATCCCACATTAGAGCTCATTTCTCAGACGTCTGCTCTCTGCATACAGATCCACTGATACTGAGTCGACCGCAACTTTGTGTGAGAGGTTTATTCAGACTAAGCTAGCTGGATCCTGATTGGTGTTTTAGCGGTAAACAGAAGGGTGCACAAAGCCAGATCATCTAACCCAGTGAATCCAGAGCCCAGGCAGTGGGACATCCAGTATACAGTATACAGTATCCAGTATACAGTATCCAGTATACAGTATACAGCCAGTGTGAATAACAGGGAAATCAGGGGAAGACTTGACCAGAGTTCATCACAGAGGGCAGGAGGTGTGTTTCCTCTCTGTCTACATGTTCCACTCCATGATGCCGCTCACTCGCAGAGGTTGAAGTGGTCACTTAGTTGATGAAAAGCAGAATCTGAAGAGCTCTTGATTTGATTGCTTATCTATGTCACATACGATCTCACACACACACACCTACACACACACTGCACATTTACTGTAAAGGACACAGTCATTCAGACTGCTGTAAAAAGGCGTGTTCGTAGGATTGTGTGCACTGCTGCCAATTAAATGATAAAGAAATGCCAAGAAAAAGAATTTTGGCAACAGAAGTGTTTCTTCTATCGCTGAAACACAGACATGTAAATCACACACACACACACACACACACACACACAGACGCACAAAAATCTGCCTTCAGAAGTATAATTACCACAGGCACTAATGCACATTTGAAAATTTTCTTTAAATGAAAGATAAAGAAAATATTAATGACAAACTTCCCTCTGAATGAGAGATGGCTGTCAGGGTTCTCAGCAAGTTCGTCACAAAACCCCAAAACAACGAACCGAACGAGGAGGGAAACGAGCACCACACCGAAACCAAATTAAGCTCATCTACTGTTTTTTAGCAGCTCGGGCACTTTGGCAGGAAACCAGCTGTCGTTAAGAAAAGCTCTGAACTAATTAGACAAACAGTGGAAGGGCCTGATGCTTCATAGAAGTGATTACAATTGCTGCTGTGGCACAAAGAAGAAAAGAAGAAATCTGAGCTGGGGGAAAATATGACACATGGAAAAAAATGCACAAAAATGTTCATCACTCATAAAAGCGTCTGGAAAAAATAAATAAGAACCAACAGAACCAACTACCTGCTACCTCCTGGAAGTTTTCCTTTTTATTAAAAAAGAATAAACCCAAAAAATAATCCAGACTCTCGTTCTGAAGAAACTGACTGACGTTCACAGAGCCCTGACCTCCGCCCCATCCAACACCTCCGGGATGAACTGGAATGAACACTGCAGCTTCACCCAACATCAGAGTGAAGCTGCTGGATGGCATTTTATCGTCTGGGGCATCAGTTAGAGTCTGACAGGATGTTCCACAGATCAACCGTACCAAGCGACCAGGCATAAAAACATAAACATCAAGACAGCAGGAAAAGAATTCTGATTCAACCTCAACAACAGCTCATCTAACACTGATGTAACAGAGGGGCTGATGTGGAATAGTCTGGATGTGTTAAACACAGTGTGGAGGTTTGCTGTGAGGAACAACCCAGTCCAGGACAAAGATGGTGGTTTGGTTAAATGGAAATACACCTTTATGAAGTGACAATGAACTTTTTATGTATCAAACCTTCACCTTACCGTGACCACATGCTGTGAGAGTCTAAACATGATCATTCTAACGTGTCACAGGTAGATACTGTGCTGCTCTGGGAGAAAACAGGATACGTTGTGTGTGTCTGAGATGTGAGAGAGCAGTGGGGAAGCGGGGGCCATTTGGGACACTTTATTTGCCTCTCCATCATCAAAACTGGATGTGTGTTATTGCTGAAGAAGCACTAATATAATTGACATACTGTAGCCGTACTCGACGATACAACTCAACTCAAGTTTTATGCACAGCCAGCAGAAAATCAACAGTGAGCACACTGAAGTTGCTGACATTAAATAATAAGATGACAAGTTTGAAAAGAGTGTAAAATGAACTGTGTTCACATTAATGGCTTATTATCAGTGTAGGATTAGTATTTCCTGACAGTGGAAAGATGACGCTCTGCTTTGTGGTTTTAGGTCAGGTGAATATTTCTTGAACTGTCTCAGCTCGCTCCTCACATTGTGCTTCTGCTGCTGAATGACCACAGAAGAAACACAGTGACCGACGCTCTGTACTGTAATAGGCCTGCGTGCTCCACTGCTCTGTCCAGATCAATAAAGTTATAAAGCAGCAGTGAGAAGCAGCCAGAGGAGCTGAGCGTCCTGCCAGCAGCCGGCTGTGTCCTCGGTCCCTTGGCTGAGTGCACCGCTACTGTCAGGTGGTGATACGTCTCCTGACCTTGACTTTACACTAAAGGGAACAGAGAGCGACACACACACACACACACACACACAGCTACTCTATTTCCACAGGTGATGTTTAAAGTTTAACAGCAGCAACATTATGTTTACATCTGCAGCTATATTTATAGCATCTGGCAGACACTCTCATTCAGAGAAGAGAAGAGGAGAAGAGGATGGGTAAGCACTCCTTTCTCTCTTTCCCCACCCAGATTTATTCTGCCAAAGTCAGGATCAAACCAGCAACCTTCTGGTCTTAAGCCCACTTCCACAACCTTTGGGTCACCGCCTGATTTAGCACCTTGTGCTCTCAAAGAAATGTCAAGTTACTGTTGCAGAAGGCTCATTGCTGCTGCTGCAGCCACGCATACTGAATTCACACAGACAGAGACAGTCCACACTGTCTGTCTGGATTTACATTAAACTCTGTTACACATATTCAAACACTGTTCCATATTCTTTTATTTTGTGTGTGGGAGTATAAATGACTAATCTGTGCACATGAGTTAAGAGCAGTTTTACTCCAGGCTCCATAAACAGCAGCACAGGAGCTCGTGTTTGACGATAACGAGGGATTGTGCAGTCTGCAGCTCATCCCACCACTGAGGCGAACTCACACACAGGTGGAGAATGGCTCTCTGGTAATAAAAACAAGGCTGTCATTACAACACTTGCTGTCACAGTAATACAAAAGCATCACACACATGTGATAACCTGGGGTAAACTCTCTGCCCAACAGCTCTGCAGGAGTTCACTTTAACACTGAAGCTTCGCTGCTAATGACGACTATTTATGAGACCATTTTCTCGTCAAACTGCACAACTCAACAACAAAAACAACAGGGAGGTGGTGAGCGGAGAGACTGCTCTTTTTTTTGCGCTCCAAAACTTTAACTTCAAAAACTTTAGATTTGGTTTAAGCAGCCAGACAGAGCTGAATATTCGTCGAAGCACAAACCAACGTGTGTGTGTAAAATCCTGGCTCCTCTGTTCATTCATTAGAATAAACCCGGCGCAGCAGCAGTTAGCGTCTCTTCCTGTTGTAACTCTGTTGTTCATCTGACTTGTGTCCCAGCCTTCGTACTCATTATTGGTGCTCTCATCCTGCGTCTGTACTTCTTATTATTCTGCTTGTGACCATTAGGCCTGTTCATCTCATTACGGTAATTCTGATTCAAGGCCCACACCTGCCATTACTGTGAGCACTCCGTCTCATTAGGAAACTCCTGTCACCGCTGCAGTGAATGCAGCAGCAGCAAATTAGTTCTGATAGAAAAGTCTTCAGTGAGACACAGTGTCAGTGGGAAAAGATAAGACTGCATGTATGTGTGTGTGTGTGTGTAAAATGAATGTAAATGAATGAAGAAAGACAAATTGTGAATCAACATCTAAGTGTTGGGTGTGTTTTGTGAGAGAGGCGAGGAGAAAATGAAGTGTGTAGGTACACACAGGTTTGCTGTGTACATGGGGGCTCATTTCAGTGTGTGTGTGTGTGTGTGTGTGTGTGTGTGTTATGAGATCTATGGCTATCTAATGGCCTATTTGCTCGTTGGAGTTGCTTCAAACGATTCAGTCGGAGCAAGAAACTAATGTGGCTATTAAGGCTGCATTAGCTTAAGTCACTGTCTCACACACACACACACACATACTCATGTACACACTTAAACACACACTAATTGCCAGTTGTTTCAAATGTTTTCTTCTTGTATTATGAGTTTGTGTAAAGGCCGTCGGTGAGGTCACCCTCAGGCCGTGGAAACCCTTCAAAACCTGCTGCAGATTTATGGGCATTAACCTTTAAGTGTGACATTTAAATCTCATTTTCTGCTTGTGATGTGAGGATAGGGTGAGAAAAAGATGCAGTTTTTTTAAAAACCCTATTCAAACAGTATGACTTGTCTGGCATTGAAAGCAGGGATGCCAAACTGGGAGCGATGCTTGTTCTCGGGCTTTTTTCACCCAGCAGCCAAAGCCGACTGGAGTTGATCATGTTTGACGTCGAGGTAAGAACCCAGCAGGTGTGTCTGCACTGTTTCATTGATTTCCATATTATCTTGAAGTAAATGTTCCACAGTCACACCTCAGATCTGTGTCACCGCATGTTAACAAACTAAGCCTCAATCCTGATGCAGCAAGTAATACTACTAATAAAACTGCATACCTTTATTTCTGTTGAATGTCTAAATCAGTTCCATCTCTACTGGAGAGAAATAAAAGAACGGCTGAGCACAATAAATGACCAAATGCTGTTAAAACAAACTGCAAACACTGAACTTGTGGCCATTATTTCAATCCATCATACATGTTCCAGCCAAGTGGAGAGAGAAACCCCACAACAACACAGAGGTGGAGTCAGTTCTTATTCATCCCTGTGTGTAGCCAGTACAGAACCACTGAGTGAACCCAGAGGACAGCACACTGACTGACAGGTAGTCCACAGTAACACTCGTGTCAGTAAGAAACGCCCACACATTCACTCTCAGATACAGATATCTGTCTGTTTGCCTTGCTAGTTGATGATGCAGCTTCCATGGTAAAGGCGGCAAAAAAGAAAAGAAAAACGGAGGAAAAAAGTCAAATCTGGATAAAACCTTTGATGGATGATGAACTGTGCACTCTCTCTGCTCTGCAGAAAAGTCTCCACAGTTTCTACTGGTGATAAGTATTGTATTGATAACACTTTCCACACTGAAAGGTGCATTTCACGCTTCAATTATACATGCTGCTACTACACAAACAGACAGGATGTGTGAAGAGAACACTGTGGCGTGGCAGGTATCTGTCTCCTGCAGAGATCCTGCAGCCACTGGATGTTAGAACTACTCTGAAACCACTATACTGTAGATGGATCTGTTCACCCACAGGATTTGGAAGTGTGCCAACTGTACTGCACTTATTTAAAGCTCCACTTATCAGACAAGAGTCTGGTTTGTCACCAACACACTCAGCCAACCAAGAGCAGAGAGATTTAGATGATTAGATTATGTTGCTGAGACAATAGATTCAAATTTGATTGTCAAACTAAATTAAAAGCAAATCTTATCGCCACAGTCATTGGCAGCATTAAAATTGCATTAAATGACTTACTGAACAGCAGCCTGCCTCTTTAACAGGGAGGGGGGCCGTCCTCTTCTCACAGGGCACGAAGCAGTGCTGGCGCTCATCCGGGTTCACGTGCACGTCCTTGTGGTGCGCACACCCACGTACGTCTGTCCAGAGGACCCTGCAGACGTGCCTTAGAAGTCCTCCGAGTTTGTCATTGGCTGAGCCAGCTGTCTGTCAAAGTCTGCCAAGATCGCCTGCACAGAGAGACAAAGAGCAAAAAGGGATGAGTGGTGAAGAGAGGGAGAAGGTTGAGAGGAGAGAGGGGAAGGAACGATGGAGGCAGACGACAGGACGTCAGAGCAGCCAAATGACTGCTGTAAGCTGACGTTCCTCCAATCAGCTAAAAGCATCCATCACTGGAGAGACAGGACAGAACCGGGGGAGGCAGGGACGAACAGAAAGACAGAAAGACAGCATCAGTGGTGAGAGGAGGCACCATTACTCCCTGTGGTTCATCAATGACACAGTGACAGAGTTTAAAAAGGAAGTGAGGCTGAAGAAGCAGCAGAAGCGTTGCCTGTTAATCAGTCAGTGTCAGGCAGCAGTCAACACACCTCAGCTACAGACGAGTGATGTCTTACTGAAAAACAAAACCCTGGAGAAAATGTGATTGAGCGTCCTTAGATAAACAGAACACAGCAGTAAGACTAGAGTCAGGCACCAGCACGTAATCTTTCTTCTGAACCAGGACTGCAAACATAACAAAAGCACACTACAGGTCAAAGATCACCACATAAATCCCAGCACAGATCACTGAGTAGCCATCCCAGTCTGATAAAGCTGCTGTCTTGACAATGATTACAACCACTTACTGTTTTTCTGGAGTGCTTATAAACCACAATTACCACCAGATGGCTCCTGACTGAACTATCCTACAGAGTGTGTGAATGAGAACATGAAGAGCAGAGCGAAGAAGAAATATAGTTACTCTCTGGTTCACAAATGTACTTTCATTTTTGTTCATGGGAATCATCAGCACAGATGGGAGACATCATTCACCAGTAAGAGCACTCATTAAACCGTCTGCACTGAAACTCAACTGAATCCACATTTTTAGGAGACGAACATTAAGTTTGTACTTTCAGAGGCAAAGTGATGAGATCACTGAGACCTGTATATTAACAGCTGAACATAGCTTAACACACATGCACGGCTTCAGGTCAGGACTGATCAGGTTCTGATCTGTTCTGTCTTGATGAACCACTGGACTGCTGTGTGAACATTAGAATACCCCTCTGATCAGATCAACAGTCATGGGACTGACGGGACAACTGATCGTCTCTGAAACGAGCGTGCAGTCTGTCTGTACCTGCAGTGATCCCCTGCTGGTTGCACACAGTTTGCAGGTAAGAAACACTGACCTTGTTTGACGGTTGTCAAAGCTCTACATGACTGTTAGCTGTGATGGTGAAACACTGAAGACCTGTGGGATTAACAACATCTCACACAGATGGTGTGGAGTCTCTCTCACTCACCTCGACTGTTTCTACTTGAGTTTGGCCTAAACACTCTCTCTCTCTCTCTTCATCCCTTCCCAGTCTGTCTTATCTACATCTCTCCGCTCTTTCACCCCTTCACTAAATACCGCTCTCTGTCTCTCTCAGCAGTTTGCAGTCTTCCTCCATCCCCGCTGAGAAACGCAACATTCAGTCTCCCACAGAGACATATGGGAGATGAGTTTGGCCCACTTCCTAAACTGTGTTGCCACAGTTATAAAAAGATCCATTGAGAGTGGAGTGGAAAAGACTAAATAGGTGACTGCAGGAAATTGTCTGGGTTTCTAAGCACATTTTCTGGTTGGGAACTGTCAGCACTTCTGTAAAATAATGCTGGCAGTCGTCCTCCTGCTGCCCTGACTCAAACCAGCCCAGCTTGGCAACTCCACCCTGGTCTGCATACTCTGCTTTGTCCACTGTCCTCCTTTCTACCCGTCCCTCACGACTCTGTGGTCATTAAAGGAAAAATCCACTCTTACACTGCACTCCAGTTTTGTAACTTGCATTTGTGAGTCTACGTAGTTGTTCAGAGTTTTTTCGCTTTCCTGTGGGCACCTGCCAGAAGCAGAAAACACGCTGTCACATCCTGATATTTCCTGCAGCTACAACTGAGTGTGACAGCAAGAAAAAAGTTTCAGCTATCTAAAAGTTCAGCAGGAAGTGTCAGATTTTAGTGTCAGCGCCTGGCTGATCTTCAGAGCTCAGACAGAACAGGAAGAAACCAGTTGGAGAGGAAGCATGGAGACCGAAGTTTATCCATGGACAACAACACAAGCACACAACAGGACAAAAAGTTGCCATCTCTGTTCCTCCACTGATTGTTTAACTGTGGGAAATGAAGCTCATCATTTGATCACATACTGACCCCATCAAATTGTTATCATCACACTGTAACTCAAACCGTTCTTCAGTATTGATTTTAATTTCATCTACAGTGTATTTTCACACGTTGCTCTAATTAAAACTGATTAACTTGCTTTGGTTGGATGTATAAAATATTCTCTCAGTTGCAGGCGCTTCCTTAAACAGGATATGGCATCACAGTTCCATCCACTGGCCATAGTCAGTGATGCTCCAGTATGTAACGAACCAAACCATCAGAAAACCACCTCTGTCTGTCAGCCATCACTCTCACACTGGTAGGAAGCCACACATGAATAAATATCAGGGCTGTGAGGTGTCTTGCGTGTGCACAGAGTCTGGCTCAGGCAGCCATCTTCACAACTACAATGAAAGGAAATTGGCTTCTGCTGGAGCTGGCTTTCAGTTCCACTCTGTAACTCCTCTCACAGTGAACTGTCAGGCCAGAGGAGCTCTGATCACCACTCTCACTTCTACTAGCTGCTTCAGACTCTGTCAGTAGTGAAAATGAAGTTCATACTGACTGACTGTAGCGCGTGCTTTGGAGTACAAGACATGTAACTGAAAAATAAACCATTTACTTAACTTAGAGTCAAACATAGAGACGTTTCATTCTGCTCATCACACGTGATCTAATACTGTAAATAACAAAGATACAAAAATACATATTGGTATCTGTGTGTACTGGATGATAAGTCATGACACAGACTGTCCAGCAGAGAGAGCAGATTTCATAATGTTATGTTTGGTACATATGTTGATCAGAGGGATCCTTGTTCCAAACTGGCAACATTTTCTAAAAAAGGTTGATGTCCTATATTTCTATAACAGCTCTGATCCAACCTGGCAACTTCACACAGTGTTCATACCTTCACCCTGCACCAGATAACCCCCTGTTTGTTTGTATCTGTCTCTCATCTCTATGTCTTTCAGTACAAACTCACATCAATAACCTGGCATCCCTGCTCCGTCCTGAAAGAAATAACTTCTCCCGCTCCAAATAACCCTTCTTTTCTGTGCCCTATTACCCCTTTTTCCTCAAATGGCTTCAAATATCTGTGAGGTCAAACTTACAATAACAGTCTAACCTGGAAACTCCACACTGTGTGAATAACTCCTGTCATCAGACTCCAGAAGGAAATAACCTCCTTCTGGAGCTGATAGTATTTGAAGTGGTAACACAGAAAGAAAGAGGTTTTTCCTTCAACCAGCAAAGCTCGCCTCAACCTGGTAACTACAGCCCTCTCTGCTTCCTCCAAAAAATCCAGTAACCTGGGTTATTTTGCCTTCACTCTACCTGATGGTTCCACCTGTTTCTCCAGCCAAATTTGCACTGTTATAATAAAACCTTACCTCCTTGTAGGGTTATCATCAATCCCCACAGTATATAACTTCAGACCGCTTCAAACTGGCAGCCCTCCTCTGATCTGGAAACAGACGTCTTCCTCTGTCCCTGGTCTCAAGCTGAAGAACACTCAGATTCTTCTAATGCCACTGCTTTCTCTAGTGGCTCAAAATATTTTCAGGGTCAAAAATAACAATGATCAAACCTGGCAACTTGACAACGTGTTGAAAATCAAAGTAATGTCCCCTCTGTGGTTTGTGTTTGACATGGAAACACTGTGAGGAGTCACATAAACAGCCTGTAAGGCTTCTATCAGCTGCACCAGGTATCACATGTTTACATGGACAACTGAACACAGGCTGTATCATTCAAAGTGATTAGTGCGCTCATTAGGGAGATGAACAGATGCAGATTAGCTGTAGGTGGATTAAGACAAATATGTCTGTGTGAATTGAATTTTTTCCCGCTCCCCAAACCATACTCTTCTTACCGTAACCATGCTGTAGTTATCATGAATGAAATCTTTAGGAAACAGGAGAAAGGTCTGACATCTGTCATGAGTTTGACACAAAAACACACCGGGTAGTTAGCTTTCTGTGTACATTGATAGCGAATGGTGGAGTGCAAAAAACACTTCAGCTGCAGAATCCACATTAAAAAACCTCATGTTACAAACTGAGCATTTGAAAAATGGAGGTATTTATGAGGCAGACATGGTGTAAGGAAAGATACTACTGGATTCCTGACATCTCAAACCATGCTTCTTCAAATGTGAAGATTCTGTCAATCACAAGTCCAGTAACTTTATGGAAGTGTGATAATAAAAGTGTTAATTAGCACTTCAACCTTCCATTCAGTGTGGGGCTAAATGTCCCACATTTCCCTCTGTGCTGCTGGAGTAAGAGTCTAACCTGGACTAACCTGGAAACTCCACACTGTGGGCGTAAACGCCTTCATTTTAATAGTAACACACCGGTGTCTCCACCCTGAACCACCACCCAACCACCCTGAACAAAAGAATAAGGAAAACAGTGTTTCAGCTCTTCTTCTAACTTTAGCCTTTACCCGTTTCTCTGGTGGCTCAGGAATAGTGGAGGCTGTGGTGGAAATTATTAATGACAGATCTAATGTCATTTTGGATGAAAATTCAGGAGGCTTATGGAGTCCAATTATGATAATCACTAGGATTTGGTCAGCAAATTTGACTAAAACACAGACTTCATTTATCCAGTGTCAAAATGCCACAGAAAATAAAGACTCATGGGTAAAATCCTAAATCATACACGTTCTGAGATAATTCAGATTTCCTCTAAATATTCAAAATGAGTCAATGCTGGGATTTTCACATAATAAGAACGACCACACGGGAGAAAAAAAAAGTCTTTTTCTGAACTTTACATCGATCCATAGAGTCCTGTCTGATGCCACTGCTCTGACACTGATGAACTGCTTCATGTCCAAGTGATAAAACATGTCTGAACTTTCTTTGTCACTGATTGTCAAAACCTGAAACACCAACTCAAGGTGAATAACCTCTGTACGTCTGACGCCACCTCCAATTCTCCATGTCTCACTTTTAGCTGGAAAAACTTCCATCCATCTCAAACTGGCAACTTTGAGTTGCATCAGCAAAACCTGCATCTCCTTGAGACCAAACCTCCTGAGGACTAACATTAAGATTTCTGTCTGCAACTCAACACACCTCCACCTCTCCCCTCCATCTGATTTTTTCCACCCATGGTTTAAAAAATCTATAAAGTTACAAATACAAGACAAAGGTGACCTGGTTTCCCTCGCTGGTGTGGCCCATGTGAGCTGCCGAGGCGCTTGGATGAGCAAAGAACCTATGTTCCAAAAATACACTGCAGGTACGTCTCAGCTGGCTATATTTCCACAAGACACGAGGTTATTATAATAAGTCTCTGGAGAATGAGTGAAACCATACGACCAGGACTGAATGGAGAGTGGCCACCTGTTGCACCTGTTGGGGCCTTTGTTTCATCCATCCTACAAAAAAAAAGTACATAGTGCCTTTTATTCTGGCTAAAAATAGGAGTTCATGAAAAGAACTCTGACCTGGAAACCAGTACTTACAGTTCTTATGTCAGACTTAAAAATCAGAGCTGAAAATCATCTGGAAACACAGCAGCCATTTTTAATTTCCCTTCATCCTGCTAAACCTCCCACCACCTCTCCAAACTCTGTGACTCTTGTTATGCCGTTATAAAACAAAATACTTTATGATTAATAAAAATCATTCCAGCCAAGGCAGCCAAGTCTTTTTCCAGCACAAACTGTGACAAAACGTCCCCTAAAAATGCTCCGCCTTCAAAACTCTGCCTACGTCCAAAGCTGGCAACCCAGCTGCTGCAGGCCTAAACCACTGGCACCAGCTGTTTGAAATCACTCCAACCTGGCAACGGATATCTACCACCGCAAACGGCCTCACCTGTTTCTGCTCGTATGAAATCTTCTAACCGCATCCCTTTCACTGGATTAACCTCATTCCAAGCTGTCAACCTCGTCAGAGCACAGTGTGCTTCAAACAAGCTACACAGATACTGAGCCTGTATGTCTCCAAAATTACCCTGTCCACTTCACTCCCTTAAAAAATGAGAGCAAAGTGGCAGCCATCCCTGTTCTCCATTAACCTCTGTACCTATTAAACACCCTGACAGTATCTGCCTCCACACGCCTCCCCTCCACCGGCTTAAAACTTGTGCCCTGCATCACACTGAACCACTTCACATCTGAAGAGCCTGACATGGCAACAGGATTCTTTCCACTGTGTGCTCCCTCCAAATCCACTCTCCTCCTCTGCTTAAAATCACTCCAACATGGCAACTCTGCTCTGCTTGTAAACCTCCCTGCAACCTGGCAACCACAGCAGGTGCAGTGCTTTGTGGTGAGATAAGCTGAGAAGGACAAACTCTCCTCATCCTCCCCACCCTCCTGTCTACATCCCTGCAGCTTTGTTCAGCCTGGGTATCAGCCTCTTTACCTACACACTCAAACCAACAAGGTCAGCACTGCAGAGAGCAGTTTCACGAGGCAAAAATGAAAAGGCAGTTTTTTCTTCTTTGCACTAAACGTGTGTTCATCACTCACACTGTCACATGTGGGTTTCTCTGTGCTTATGAGGCTGTTGAAATGACTTACATTCATTCCATAACTTAGCTCCAACTAAAACCCTAATCTGAAGCAGTCAGCCACTGATACAGCACTGATTAATTATGATGTGATGAGACCGTCCTTCCAAGAAGAACAACAGCTTGAGTCATTGCAAATTACACACTGTGTGTTTACGCTCAAGTGACAAAGACCTCTAGTAGCTGTGATTACGACTCTCCATCAGGAGGAGACGACGGGACATTGCTGTAAAGCCATAAATCCCACAGAGGAAGGAGGTCAGGGTGGATGGATGGGACAGCAAAATGTCAGACTTTATGGGAAATGGCTGTTTCCTTCCCAGACAGTCAGTCCTGGCCATGACTGTGCTCCTTCCTCAACCCAGGTTATGAGCCTAATCCAAACAAGCTGCAACCAAAACGCCTCACAACACGTAGAGACAACATGAAACAGTGAGAACAGCAGAGGATATAAATAAACTGACTGACTGGATCATTTCTCTACAGCGGTCTCACCTGCCACCTACAAAGGTTGTTATTCTAACCAGCTGCTGCTGAATATTACCCACATGACGTCCTCCCCACAAGACGAGGTCCTCACAAGTACACAGAAGCAACACATGCCTACAGCCACAAATGACTGAATCGGGTTTTTTTTTCCTTCAACAAGTGAAAAGTGACAGTAAATAAAAAGTGTGAATCCATATGGTGTTTTATATTAAACATGAGTGCATCTGTGAGTGTGAAAAAACAAACACAACACACAGAAGGAAGAGTAAAGAGAGTGATAACACGAAAGAAACTTGTGCTGGTAAATAGGCTATGAGAAGTACTGTAGTTTTACAGCGGTGAAATATATGGTATGAGTTCATTCTAAGGTTTAACATCCTTCACAGTTCTTTTGTATCTGAGTGACTTTCCTGTGTCCACAGTAAAACAACATGCGCATCTTAATGTGTTGAGTTTATTACAGTAACTACAAACCACAAAAAGACAAAGGCCACGTCCTCCTCTGTGAAAATCAGCCTGCCTTTTAATTAGGATGTTAATGTGGACACAGACGTCAGTGAGTGAAGAGCTGTCCTGCTTTGACATCACACATTTTTCTGCCGTTACGCCAGACGAGTAGACGATGGAAAAAATGAGTTGAATGACTGGAAGCATCAAACCTTTGCTCTTTGTCTCTATAATCTCTCTGCATGTGTGTGTGTGTGTGTGTGTGAGTAGCCTGGCACATAGTTGACCTCAAGCACTCATCGTCATGGAAACCTCCAGTTGATTACAACCCGTAATAACCATATGGCCATGGTTTGTGGTAATGGAATAACATTACTGGCGCCGATAACCTGTGAGTGTGTGTGTGAGGTTTGTCTACGCCTGTGTGCATCAGTGTGTGTGTGTGTGTGTGTGAGTGTGTGTGGTTTCTGACCCCATCATCACACACCACGACACCTCCATCCTTCAGCCTCTCTTTGGCTTTCTCTCTCTCTGTCGCCAATCAATTCTCATCGCCGCCGCGACCGTGGAATCCAATTAGAGCTGCCTCGTCACAAAGGCGCCACATGTGCGTGTGCAACTCTACGTGAGAGTGTGTGTGAGAGTGTGTGTGAGTGTGTGAGTCCAGGCTTTTTACGGTGACCTTGAAAATGTATCAGGAAGCAGAATCTGTTGTAGAAAGAAGCTGCTGCTTCACAGAGTGAAAGGACGGAGTGAAGGAATACACCAGCAGCACACAGACCATTTACTAACTTGTTTGTTTAATCTGTGTACACACACAGTGGAGGCAGCGTTTTACATGTTTATGTTCACTAAGCTTCAGTGCCACTAAATCTAAACCAAAGAGCACAAACGTCACGAGTGAGGCGACTGTTTAACATGGATCAGCAGCAGGATCACCGCCTCAGGTTTTATGCCTCTACCAACCAGTCAAGCTGTAGTTTCTATCCCTGTCTGGATCATCACCTGCACTGCAGGTCAGACACAAGGCTGAAGTTAGCTTCACAATCACCAGCTGGACCACAGGATAACTTCATCTTCCTTTTTCTTTGTTGTGTCATGAATTTTCTTTTGCAACAATAGCTATAACTCGCTCATGCAGATTCAGCATCTGAACTTGAACCCACAAGTACACATGCACACTCCTCTTACCTTCACACACACACACACACACTTAGATCCTGCCCACCCAGCCACACACACAGCTGCTAAGCTGTAGCAGCCCTCTTTTGAAGTCCGAGTCAATTTTGTCACAGAGCTAAAAATCCCATTATCAAAGAGGAGAGTGAGAGGGGGGGAAAAGATACACGGGAGGAAATAAAATGAAATCCTTCTCCTGCCTGAGCTCGCTACTCTCTCTGCTCCTAATCAGCCTGATGAGGACGACAGAGCAGAGGAGAAACCAGTCAGACTCTCACTCTCAACAGGTTCCTCCATATGTCCGTTCATTTCACACAACACTGTCTGCGTTCACCTGCTGCTCCCACACACAGTCACAGAGCAGGTAATGGATGTATCCTGCTCAAGGACACTTTGACAGAACATACAGTCCAGGTATCAGTGGACGTGTGTTCTAGGGATCACATGTGAGGCTCTCCCATTAAAGGGACAGTTCATGCAGGTATTACTTTTATCTTTTGACATTTTTTCCTCATTGTAGATACGTAGGGAGGGGAGGGGACGGAGAGAGGAGCAGCACGCTACAAAGGTCTCATGGCAACATGAAATGAATCTTATCTTAATCTGCCCCAAGCTCACTGACTAGGAAAGAAGCCCTAAAAAAATAAGGCTGTAATAAAGTTCAAATGGAGTTTAATTTCTCTCTGTCTCCAGTGAGTTCTGCCTCTCTCTCAGAAAACCATCTTATAAATAAGATACGCTTCACGAGCTTCAGCTCAGAAACAGACGAGCTAAAACAGAAACACATCAGGCCTGAGTCACAACATGATTATCGTACAATCTGCACTAACGACACAATCAGACTACATCTACAAATGATCCCATTAAGTTGGACAGCCATTTTGCTTTTTGTGTGTGCAAGAACGTTCCAGGTGTGGCAGATGACAAGGTGTAAAACTTACTGAGGAGATTTTACTCATCAGTCCTCTAAAGGAAGAGACAGGGAGAAGAAACAGAGTGAAAGAAAGAAGAAGAGTAGTGAGGTAAAACGAGGACAGAGACGAGTTCCCATGTGGAAGGAGCTGAGCAGAGCGAGGAGCATCTGAAGGACTCTTCATTTAAACATAATTAATGAGAGGATCAACCGTCTGATTCAGTGAAGAAGAAGAAGACGACAGCGGAGGATAATGATCAGAGCGCAGCTCCTCAAAGCCTCAGTGGCTTCTCATGTCCTCCTCCTCCTCTTATCTCCTCCTCCTCTCACTCTCCATTTCTTTCATCAGAGGGGAAACTCCTTTCACCATCTTCTCTCTCTTTCATCACACAGGACAGTGCTTTCACTCTTTTCTGACTCTTTCATCTCTCATCCAGTTTGTCTGTTTAGTCTCTCTTGTCTCTCTCTCCTCATGTTTCACTTTCTCCCTGATCCTCTCACATTTATAGATTTCTGTCTCTCTTCCATTCCTCTACTCCCCTTAATCGCTCTTCCACAACACCCAACACTCCTTTTTCTTTCGATCCTTCTCACTGACCTCATGAAGTCACCTGTCTTCACCGTGCGTCCCTCATAGATGATAAATATGCAAAGCAGAGGCAGATGTAGACAAAACCCTGACATCCTGTTGATGCACTGTACCAATAAGAATGACTCCAAAGCCCCAGGTTTGTTATGTGTCATGTGAATCTGTGTTTCCTCAGCCAGGAGCAGTAAATGTTAACAGACAGAACTGTTTCTCTCTCTCCCTGGTTGTATTTTTCTCCTATGATGAGTAAAAGAATATTTCTGACCAGCAATTACACTTGACATCTCAATTTAAATTACAAATGTGGCCAATGTGCAGAATCTGCAGAGGGAGATTCAGTCTTTCTTTGTTGCTGCCTCATTTGAATAAAAATGCAAACCTCTCAGCACATTTATCACAAACACTTACCTTATGTGACTTCAGAAAAAATGATTTAAAGTCCCATGAGTCCGTCTGTCTACCGTTTAGTGAAATTACAGAGTGTAATATTACCTAACAACGCAACCATCGCTAGAGAGGCAGGGGGAGAGAGCACCACTAATTTTACTGTCACCAGACTGTCTGGCTGCCGGTCAGTAATGCTCTGCCTTATGAGTTTCCCTCCTAACCACCATACAAATAATACAAACTCTGCTGCTGGTCTGGATCTACTGGTCAGACTGGTGCCATCTTGTCAGGCTGCATCGCTTGCTAACTGGCTGTTCTCCAGTCTCAGACAGAGCTTGTAAAACGCTGCCTGGTTTTGTGAGGCTGGTTTCCAGTCAGTTCCTCAGACTGTAGTCCGGTCAGGAGAAGCAGTAAATCTGCTGGTAAGTCAGTCAGTCAATTAAAAAGTGATCCACTTGCTGTCGGTCATTAAGCGTCTGTGCACGTGAGTCAATCAATTATCTGAGTCAATAGGAGTCAGTCAGTTAGTCGTCCAGTCAGCTCGTCAATATTTCATTTCACTGAGAAACAGGCGGAGAGGTTTGAGAGGACAGAAGTCACTCGAGTGAGGATGTTTTCAGGAACAGTGTCAGTGTCTCTCACAAACACAAACAGAGTTATTAGAACCAATAATTAAGGCTGGCACCAGCCTTCTATCAAACACACACACACTTATCCTGCTGATTGACCTGGAGTGGACCTCGTCACCTTCATTGTCTCTGCTCTGCTTTAATCAGATGGAGATTACAGAGTTAGAGCAAGAGAGAGAGAGAGAGAGAGAGAGAGAGAGGAGAAGAGATACAACACCACAGAGGAAGAAAAGAATGATAGAAAAAAGACAGGAGAGAAGACAACAGGCCGAGTGCTGTTTGATGTGATGGAGTCAAAGCGGCTGCTGGTTGGATAATGACATGACAAGAGCTCTTTGTAGGGTCCTTAACTGCTGGCTGAGAGCCAGTTAGTCGGGGTGGAAACACTTCTGCTCATAACTGTGAAGGACTCCCATTTATAGTCAAGTAGACCTCTCTCTCCCTCTCTCTCTCCCTCTCTCTCTCCCTCCTTCTCTAGTTTTGAGTTAAATTGTTCATCAGTGTAAATCAAAACATCTTTTACAAAACAAAAGCTGTTGTTTTCAAAATGTGTGATCTTTCCATTTTCACTGTTCAACATCCAGCTCTGTGCAGTGGTTAGATGATAGTGGTGTCACTGCTTGTTTTCCCTGAGAGGCGATGCAGGAAACTCTGTAAACTACTACTGCAAATACTCTGATGCCACTGAATTAAAAACAACATGGACCACATACTTCTGGCTGACTATCACTTTTTCAGGAACATCAGGTACACCTCATCTTATTTTATCACATCCCATCAATGTATTTGCTGCTTAAACTGTGTCAAGTTGTGTCTGCTTATGTTCTGTCTACGTCAGAGATGAGACAGTTAGAGGTTCAGTATTTTACTCATTATTTTATCATTTCCGCTGCCTCTTGCTGTTACTTCACTCACTTAGTTTCCACTGACTCATCCTCCATTGCTCTCGGTTTATCTTTCTGTCTCTCTCTACTCACTGAAATATTTAAAGATAGAAATAGAAAACAAATTAAATCCAATCTTGTTGATAAAGCACATCACACTGATATTATAGTGCTGACTGTGTTCTGTCACAATCCCATAGAGAACAGCCAGCACAAAGGAACCTGTCATTACATGAGGTTTCACATTAACAGGCCTTTAAATGAGTCACTTCATCATTGAAGTCTTTAATTTAAGCCTTAATTAGTTTGAGAGTTTCAGTCTATTAAAGTAGCAGCAGATAAGGTGTATTTCAGTAGAACAGAAGGATTCAGGGTTACTCCTCTATCATGATGTTAGCTAAATCCTCACCATCAGCTGTTTCTTGCAGAGGAAACATCAGCCGAGCTTCACTGAAAATGAAGCTCTTAAAATGCAATGCAGTCGCACAAAGTGCAGCACAATGAGCCCAGATGTAGAAAACAAAGGAGAGGAAGAAAAGAAAATTACAGAGAGACGAGTAATTGTTCTAATTTAGAGAGAAAATAAGGTAAACAAGTTTTATGAGTGGCGACAGAAAAGTGGGTAAGAAGCTCGATAAGCTGCAGAAAAGTACACGAGCAACTGGAGCGCAGAGTTATTCGGCAAACAGGAAGAGGAAGGAGGCTGCTACAGCTCTCCATAATGTTATCCAAGCAGCTTCCACTGAATCGACCCCTCTGAAAGATGAGATGGACACTGCAGGTCATTGGTCATTGGTTAAAAAGCATAAAAACAAACCAGTGTTTTCTGACCTCTGACCGTCTTTTAGAAACGAGAAGAGCGGTCAAATCAGAAAACGCTCTCATGCTGCAGCTTTGAATCCAAGTCAGAGAAGACTCTGGTCTTTGATGCAGCACTAATAATCCCTACTGGCTGGTCTTTCTCCTTCAGTATCAAGGACAGAGGGGACCTGCTAGTCCAAACTGGAAATCCTCAGTTCTCATGCCATTCAAAGTGTAACTGACTGATCTATCTGTAGGTGCTACTTTTAACAGCCTTCCTGTTTTCATAATGTCTCTCGCTCTAATGGCCAGAAATCACTGAGGACTAAAAAGATGGCTGAGGTGCTGCTGTTAAATGACTTAGTTCTTTACATATGCATGAACACGTGTGTTAGGTAACAGAAACATTAAGAGGCTCTCATAACAGAGTCACTGCAGAGGTGCCAACATGGCTGCACAGTGTCCATGATAAGGTATTTCTGCTCCACACAGAGGAAAGGGTTTCAGTGCAGTAAGTCATATGTAAGAGCTCCAGCTTTAGAGACAGGAGCCTGCAGGTCTTTTTCATCGATGTGTGGTGACGATGGCTCAATGTGAAATTAAAAAAGAAAGAGTGGCTGACTCACTTTTTATGAATAATAAAGTTAAAGAAAAAAAGAGTAAAAGTGTGGCTTAAAAGCTCAGAGGAAAGAAGTTACAATCAACCGACCAGAGCTGCAGAGCGAGCTCAGGACCACAGCTCCCAGTGAGTCCAGTACAAACACCAGCAGTAAGTAGACTGCAACAGAACTCTGGTCTGAGTTTATTTAACAGGATAATGCTCTCAAATGCAGATTTAAAAAGTGCCAAATATTCACAGGAAACCTGTACAGCTCACACTCTGACAGCGGGGCGTGGCAGTGAAGACGAAACTCACCTGATGACCTCCAAACACGCCAAGGACCCAGAGGGAATGTCATCATTTGTTTCAAAAAGAAACTAATCTGCATTTTAATTAAACAGCTTCACTCTGGAGGACCTGCAGTGATCAATGGAGCTGCAGTCAAACAACAGTGTTGTCCAGCTGAGGCTCTGTTACACCTCCGGGGTCTGGAGCTTTAATCCATGTAGTGACATCTGACTGGAGAGGAAGAAGATGTAAAATGTGCCACAATCAGACAGAGGAACAAAGATGTTTCCCACTGTTTAATCATCCTCCTGAAGACTTTCCCTGTGGAGATCAACCCAAGCACTCAGCAGAGAGCGGCACCCCTATATCTGTCTGATAATATTCATTTTTCATCCATACAATATCGCCATGTTTGGTGCCAAAGCAACTGAGAAGTCGTCATAACTATTCAGAGTTGTGTTGAAACACTGAAGCGTCTTTCTCCAAGTTCAAACTCTTGAAGAAAGAGAGACCCTAAATCTAAAACATCAAACTTTCATCAGGTATAAAGGAAAACGTCTTTATCTGTTGAGTTCAAAACACTGTTTGTGTTCAGATGTGAAGAAGAAGTGGAGAAAAAAATCCCCACATTTCAATATTATTCAATATTATCCATCATTGCTGACTACACTGAGGAACACTGAGCTGCACAGTAAGATATCAAAATAAGTCTAAAGTAAGAAAATAAGTAAAATAGGTTTAGTATGTGGGCTTAACCTAAACAAAACGCAATGAATAACATTAATTAACAGTCCCTCTCAGGCTGCAGACAGTCCCACAGATGGTTCATACACAGCTAAATTAGGTCTGACGCTTGTGGAAATTAATCAGGTAATGTTTTGCTTGCAGAGCAGTGATAAGGCAGGAAATTACCTGTTTCTCACATCTCCACCATTTGTTTGGACCACTGTTTTCCACAGTGAGGAGCTGAGTGACAGGAGCAGAAGACGAGCGGGTGTCACACTCGTGCTCAGAGCTGCTTATTTTGCTCCCGTCACACAGCTGTTTGGCAGCAGGGTTTTCTGTTTGAGATTATCTGACTCTCCTGACAGGTCCATACAGTAAGATAACAACCAGGACAAAACACACATCTCACAGAGCAGCAGTCACATCTCTTTATAATGCAATAGTTGTTTATCTCTGAATAACTGGAGAGTGTATTAGAATTCAGTATGGCTGCTCCTAGTGATTACTCTCATTGTCAATTAAGTTCTTATTATTTTTCCAATTAAGCATTTAGTTTATAAACAATGTTAAAACTGCCAATCATAGCTCCTGCAGAGTCCAAGGTGACATTCTTCATGCTGCTAACTTTTCTTTTTCTTTTGTTTTCTCCTCATGATGGACAGTCAAACCAACACAAAGACATATCAATAAATCACGTCATTGATGAACACCAGCTGCTGCTTTAACCAATGACCTTCAGCGAAATGGAAGAGAAAATGTCGAGTTCACAGCATGTGATAGAGTCAGGTACTGAGTATTATCCTGCAGGGAGCAGCCTCTGAGTGGATGAAGGAGTGACACCGTGTGGGAACGCAGCCCTGGAGTTGTCGAGTAACGCAGCACTCTGAAGTGAAGTGATGTCTGTTTTCTTTTTGTTAATGACAAGGTTACAAGGCGTATTGTAAACCTTATTCAAGGCATAGGAACGTTCAGGAAGTCGATGAACAAATAACATTGCTGAGGGCCTGGTTCCATTTAGCTTTGCCAGAAATCTGTCCTGGTGCTGTTATGCATGACACTGAGGCTCTGGCAAAACCTAAATGACATGTATCCACTCTTAATGTTATTAGTTACACCTGTGCTGTCTGCTGCTGTACAACAGGTCTGCCACATGACTCATGCAACTGCTGAATAAAATACAGAGTATCGTGTTTATTGATCCTAACTCACTTATATCACAGCTGCTTGTTCATTAAATTATCGCACAGATCTCTGTATAAACTCACACATGGAATCATATTGGTCTGTTAACACCTCATTTAACAGAGCAGCTGCTCTTCCTCATTATTCCTCCTCTGTTTGATCACTTCCCACTACCTGTTACAGTTGTTAGCTTAAGATTTGGTTGAGTGTAGAGGGATAATAAATCGTAACAGCAGGCTCCAGTTCACCATCGTTTGTTCACTCATTTCTACAAAATCATCAGGGCTGTGAACAGAATGTCTATGTTCTTATTATGTGTGTGTGTGTGTGTGTGTGTGTTTGGTAGGTGGACAGCCTTGTGGCCGTGTTTGGAGTCCATTAAAAATACATCAAGGAGAGCGACTCTCAGCACTTCTCTGTGATTGTATTGATTTCCTGAGCAGGCGGCTCCGACTAATATCTGATGGTATTAATACTTGTTAAATATTCATGATAACTATCACTTTACATACCCAAGGAGCGGTTTGGATACACACTCACCAATGGAGACACACACACACACATACAGCAGTGGTTATAAAGGAATCATTTTCATTTTGCTGTAACAAGAGATTCAAATATTTCACTTTAAACGATAAAATCGTGAGCTGAAATAGTCTATTCCCCCTCCACATCTGTGAGTACACGAGGGTCTGTGTGATGGAAATGTAGTCATTGGAGGGTGGAGAAAAAGCTCTGTGCAGACGCCTGTGTATCCACCAACATGTCGTGTCAGCACGACAACTCTGACTCACCGGGAACCTTTAAATCTGACACATTTATGTTGCTGATGCCCTTTGTTCTACACAGGCACTCCTAATCCTGATATAACCTCGTCTGACCTGCAGTAAAAGGAACAAGTGGAGGAGAATTCACTGCAAATATTGTGCAAGAGAAATTATTATTAGGTCAGAAAAATATCAAATTGAATAAAATAAAATGGCATGGATGGTTGCTGCAACAAATACCTGTGACTAATAGTTTTAGTCACATCGTCAGTCGGATGGTAAAGTAGGAATCTTACAAGGCTTTCTTGTACACTTGTTTCTCTCTGTGTGTGTGTGTGTGTGTGTGTGAAGCCATTTCACAGTACAGTAATTTGCGGGTGAATGGAAGGAGGGAAACAAAGATTGTGAGCATGTATTAATTTCACACTGTTTGCATGTATGTGTGTGTGAATGTGTCCTGGAATGTGTATGTACAGGATGTGTGTACATTTCTGTGTGTGTTCATAGAAAGTGAGCTGCCTGCATGTTAATATTCTCACTGTGTGTATTAAGAGAGTAAAGTAAATGTCCTTCATTTTGTATTCTACATACGTTTCAGCATGTGGCAGCAGACAGAGAGAGGCACAGGGCCTGCCCTCAGGCCTGATCCTGATTCTTTCTTATGAAATTTGGTCCTAATGGGCTTCCACCTGCATCCTTATGCATGCCAGAACATGGGAGCATCAAGTAAGAGTGTGAATCAACATGTCAGAGTCAAAAGGGAGGGATACTGCGAAGCCTTTCACTGCATGCTACAGTCTTTTTTAGTTCACCCTCCATATGCTCAGACTTTGTTCCCAGGGCTCTTCCTGCTCTCACCAGGTCTCTTTTCACTGCTCTGTTCAGCTTCAATTCATTTTTCTGACCACTTAATGCCGGAGCGATCTGCCAGAAGAAGTCACATTTCTGAAACCTTTCTTTTATCTGGGGAAGTCTGCGGCTCTAACCGCGAGGCATCTGTTTTCTGTGGTACCGGGGCGGCTGAATGGATCCTGACAGTGCTATATTCTCTGTGCCGGGCTGCTCCGAATGCTCTTAGACATTTATCATCTCACTGTCCTCACACAGCGATCTGGAGACACTTGTCACAGCTGGAAGCACACTTATTGTTCTTACAGCCACTGTCGCTCATACAACACACTACATCAGCCATGAGAACAAAGATGATGTTGTTGGTTACCTGAGTGTGCTTTTTGCTTTCTTTAATCCAAAACAACAAAATGGGACGATCATTTCCCAACAGTCGGTTAAAATTAAATGCCAAACTTGTCACAGACACGGCAGGCAGCTTGGGAACATGCTGGTGGGATATTACAACTTATTTTAAGCTTTTCAGCTTCAGAATATGAAAATTTAGTCAGAGGCCGAACAGCTTTATCAACCAGGGACTGAGCTTCATAAACACTATGTAAGATATAACATCATTTCATTCAATAATGTAGCACCACAGTTTTCAAGGTCACGAATGAACTGTCAGGGGCTACAGAGTTTTTTTCTTTGTGTCCTCCTGAGCTGTCAATCAAAGCCTCATTATTTCTGTTTTGCAGCAGAACACACACATACAAAAAAAAACATTATTTTTCTTTGGGAATAATGTGCAGTGTCACACACTTCCATCTTAATTAATCTCCTCTTTTGACACTGTGCATTTGACTCACCCAATGGGTAACGACACAAACACACACACACACTCTCACACACACACACACTCACATGCAAACACACACACAGAGCAGATGGTTACTCTCTTGGATACTTAGCATGCTATCGCTGCTTCTGTTTGAAAACACAGACATTAAACATGTTCATGATAATAACTCAGCTTCTGATGAGATGCCAGGACAGATTACACACACACACACACACACACACACACACACACACACACACACACACAGATTGAACATTCCAGTTGTCTGCTTGCTCCCTAATTAAGAGTTCTTGGTTATCATCACAGCTGCTGGCTTCAACACAACAGCCAGGTGTGTGTGTGTGTGTGTGTGTGTTTGTACAGAATGAACTTTCTGACATAGCAGCCACATGAACCAGTGGAAGAAATAATCTACCTGCCTCTCCTCTCCGAGCCAGAACAGCAAACAAAGTGGAGCATTTGAAATTTGGACGGGGATCTGTGAGAAAAGTGATGGTTAGTAATGGACAGATGAACCAGCACGGCCAGAGGAGGAGATCACACAGTAAACACTTTGGATGTGTGTGTCTTTGGTCAGACTCTTCTATAGAGTTCAGGGAGGTCAGTATTGTAGAGGCTGGGGTCTGTTTTCACCATCAGACAGAATCTTCACACGCCTTTATATCCAAGTTTCACTTTTTTATAAGTCTGTCAAAGTTTTTCCTCCACAGAGCCAAACATACAAAGACAGAACCTTCATGCACACACAGGGCTGATATAACAGCAGACAGCTCACTGCATCATTATCAATGTATATGTTGAGTAAAAAAAGAACCTGCAGTACTCACATACCCAATACCATGATCCAGATACCACTGAAATCTCTGTTAGGCTGTGCTGCTGCTTCCATTTTTGGCATCAGTTAATCAACACAGCATGAAAGTGGGAACATCACTATTCAAAAACATATGACTTGCACTCGTCCATTTTGGAAGCTTGAGCAAGATTCAGAAAGCAGCGTTATATACCACCTGAGGCTTTCTCATTTTGGCTTCACTGTCGCTGCACCACAGGCGCGCCGGGTGTTATTTCATGAGATGGATATATGGGATTTCTTTCTGGTTGCCGTTTGAATTTGCTGTTGCTCTTTTTCATCAAATCATTTCACGTTAAAAGCTTCCGAGCAGTTCAGGAGCAGAAACGCCTCTTCAGAAGGATTTTATTGTGAAACAACCGCAGGAAGTACTGAGCTGCATTATTATTGTCTTTATTATCAGCCACTGATTCTGTCCATTCAGACTGTGTCCTGCCCTGAGGAAACACATCTGAGACACAGAGAGCACAGAAAGCTCAGCATCCCCTCTGCATGATATTCTGCCTTTAGTTTCATCTCTCTCTGTTTATAATCGTCCTTACACGAGCCTATTAACCAACACTTGACCAAACATGTTCAAATGAACTTTTCTAATCTGATTAGACTCACATGTCAGGCCGAACATCTGTTGTCTGAGGGAGAAAATGTGGGATTTTTCCACTTTGCTGGAGTAAAACAACACAGGCCAAGCTGAGGGTGACGCGCTGCCTTACAGGAAGTTCAAATTCCAAAATAAAGTACCTAACAAAAGTATGTGGACTAAATGTTAGTGATGCTCCGCAGTTAATGAGATTTTTTTCTTCCTGATCAAAGTCAACGTACATTAGAGCACTTTGGAAAAAAACTTTTCATTTGTTCATTATAATTTACAGCCCTTGTTTTGTGGTGTTCATTTCCAAAGCTATTTAGGTCTGTTGCTTTTAATTGATCATTCTGCAGCCAATTTGGAGCGGCTGACTTTGGTAGTTAATTTTAAAAGTAATTTCAAAGTGTTGCTTTTAGCTGTTCATCTTGGAAGCAATTTAGGGCCACTGATGTTAGAGAGCCTATTTAGTGACGCTGCTGATTAACTGAGTAGAACAGAGAGGGCAGGACTGAGACTGTATCTGAGAGATTTTGGAGCGACTGAGACATTAAGTCAGAATGTTGCCAAAAAAAGGTGAAAATATTCCTTTTCATATACCCACATGCATATACACAAAACCCCACACATTACACACAGTGCTGCGTAGAGTATGTGGGCGCTAACATCACGTGACTGTCAGTACGTACTGTGAAACTCTACATGTTGTGAAGTCAAGTCAAATGTATTTGTGTAACCTTTAATCACACGCACACTCTCACAGGACTACGCCCACATTTTAGCTCTGAGGAAACATGCTCAGTTTGTTTCTGCATCAAGGAAAAATCTCCACACATGGTGGATTATATAATTCAGATCAAAAGATCAGCAGGAGCAGTAGTTTGTAAGCCAATCATAGTCAAGTGCCGAAACCTCACAGTGAAAACGTCCAGCTGTTACACCTTTATTTTAACATTTTAAGATGATTTTTTGTGAAAAAAAACAGATGCAAATTATTATTCAAAGAAGAATATCTTTGGAGCACATGTCTTAAAACATGTCTGGAGGGGATCTTTGAGTAAAATATAGTCAGTGACTGAGGATTTGTCTCTAATTAGTGTTATTTTTCATGACCTTACAGGGCTGCTTCACTAATATATAAGTGCTTAGCAACAGTCAAAGTCCAATACTTTTTAAACTGAAACTGTCAGAGCTGGTGTAAACATTACTCAACTATTCCATCAAGGAGAAAAGCAGCTAAAGTATCTAATATCTGATATAGTGTCATTTTAAAGTTACCTGTGATATGTGAACTGCAGTTACACTATTAGAAATGAAAAGAGCTCTGGTATAAATGGTGTTAGGTCTGGCTGTTAATGATTAGTTATTGAAACAGTCATGTTATTTCTGGATTGTGTTCATCGTGTTTGTGCCAGCGGCTCAGAGAGCTGTAGTTCTGTAGAGGACACTGTGCTCCTATCACACTGCATTCAAGACAGGAAACACATTTTATTTTCCCTCCCACCCACGGTCGCTGGTTCATCCCAAACTCAGGTCAATTATTCTTCCAGACAAACTGTTGTTTTTGAAAGAGAACTGGATCTCTAATCGCACAATCCAACACACACATCACTGCTGTTTCAGTGACAGACTGTGTAATACCATGTGTTTGGTCTTCTTTGTTTGACAGCTGCATTTCTTTGTCTTTGCCTGAAGCAAGCAACTAAAATATCAGATCTGTTTTATATGGATGATGGAAATGATAGATAATAACCAAACAGACAAAACCAAAACATCCACAGGGACAAAATGTGATCCTGTCAATCATCTCAGGACTTTCCCAGACTGTGTCAGGCCTCTGTTCTGCTGCAGCTCTCTCCAGCGTATCAGGTCAAACAAATTAACACTTCATATCATTTCTATGTGACTGGGTTGTCTCCTCTATGGGGGTCCTGAGCCCACTGAGTAGACAGACCCAGGTAGACAGGATACATTCACCCAGGCCGAGGTTGACCGTGATCTGACTGCTGGAAGGTGTTGAATTTCAACCTTTAATTGCATCGCAGCTTCATTAATACTTTAAGGCTTATGGCTCCTGTTGCTGATGCACAGCCTATATAGAGTTCCATATATACACAGTCTGCATCAAGGTTCTGAATAATTGAACAACGTACAGTATGTTTGACAGCTTCATTAAAGCAGTTTGGTGGGTTAGATTATATCGTGCTGGCTGGAGGCGACGCAGGCGCAAAGCCTTCATCTCTCCACCAGTGAATTTCCTCGACAGTACACGCTGCTGAATACTGAGGAAAAGAAGGGAGGGGATAAGAGGATTCTATACTGTCCCATAATGCACATGTGATGGTGACCTATTTAACAGTATTGGATAATGGCTTTATTTATCATCACTGCTGTCATCCATGCAAAAACACTCGAGGGAGGACCCACAAGTATGATCTCCAGAGTGAAGTTAATTTCATTAGCATGAGGAGGAGTTCTTTAGTGGGAGATTTGTGAAAAATCACAGCTTGGAGGTGACGATTTCTACTTAAAAATACAGTTCCATAATCACAACTCTTACATGGTTTTATCAAGTAGACACTGCTCAGTTATTAACAGAAAGAGAAAGAGAGAGATGATTCATGGGAAGCCAAGTGCTGCAGAGTTGTACACAAGTACTAAAGCATAGTGTCTTACCCTGACTCGAGTGAATCAGTTTCAACTTTTGACCTTTAATTATAGTTTCTCACTCAGAGCGAGTTATGTATTTAATCTAAAGCAAAAGACACATCTTCATTCCAAGGTTTGGAAAAAAAACACACACAAAAGAAATGGTGAAATACTGTAAAAAATCAGGACAGAGCAGTAATGAAGAACAGACATTCAAACTCTCTGAGAGGTCAGAGGTCGAGACTCAGACTGTGCTTCAGAAAAAAAAAATCAGTCCTCTCACATCTGCCTCCAGTGAGGAGAAGTTTGTCCTTGGTTTTCTTTAGTGTTTAATATGTAGAAGCCTTCACCCACACTGAACATAACTCATCCAGACGGATCTGACTGGAGCCCGAGGCCGCTCAGCACAGATCGCTCATCTACTCTCAGAGAAAAACAAATATCAAAAATTTAGTTGATACATAAAATATGAATATATTAACCCAATGGCACACATACAAAGACAAAGAGGAAACAGAAAGAGAGAGTGCAAAGTAACTGAGTGAAATACATGGAAGTCCTTCAACTGCACTACACAAACAGTTGATTTATAAATCAATCAATCAACAGCCTATTAATTAAGAGCAACTTTGGTAATCAATTAATCATGTGTCAAAAAAAAAACCCCACCCTTTATTTGGTTGTAGCTTGTATAATGTGAGGATTTGCTGCTGTCCCACTAAGTCAAAGGTGTGTGTTTATTATAATTATAGCAGAGGTGCTGTCAGAGCCAAAGAAAGCTATGAGATTTCTCTTAGTATGAGTAAGGTCAAATTCTGCAGACCTCTTCTGATTTTAAAATGGATGGAGTGAAGGTCTGTTTTAAACTGGAGAGAAAGTGCTTGAATGTTTCAATTCAGGGCTTTGTCTGTGTCTGATGTTTACAGAGACAGAGAGAGGGAGAGAGGGAAGGGAGACGGAAACAAAGAGAGTGAGATGTGGAGAGATGAAGAGATGGAGGGATTCAGAGAGAACGGCTGTTCTCCCAGCAGAGCTGATATTGATTGTTCTTCCTGGCAGAGACGTCCATATTAGCAGCTTAAACGCTACACAGTGCGACCTATTTACATCCGCTATAATTACACACACACACACACACAGATATCACACATGCAAACACACAGCAGGATATCCAGGATACGTATGTAATCAAACACACATACAGACAAACTGCAAACAAACAAACTGCAAATTAGCTGCTGATGAGATCAAATTAGAAACACACACACTACTGCACAACAATGCACTTTATCTGATTATATAATCCTATAGTGTAACTACCCTGCTGTACCATCCTGAGCTGTTACTGGTTAAAATAGCTTGTGAGACAGTCACAGATTAAACTACTGGGTTCAAACAGGAACTGAACAGCAGTCTTCCTGTGTGTAGCCTAACACAGTCATTTCATTAGATTTAACTGTTTATTAGCTACGACTGTAACACATCCACAGTACACACACACAGCACCATAGAAACCCCACCAGATTTTTTATCGTTTAATCGCTGAGTGACGCAAAGGCTACGACGTAGAAGTCACAGAAGTCCAATCCTGCTTGAGGAAACATCAAATAACTCCGTCACTGCAGATTCTATCTGGCTAAAATAAAAACCACATCCCAGCCTCTCTCCTCCCTCTCTGAACTCCCTGGCCGATTCTCTCTCCACCTCACTCCTGCTTTCTTGAGAGCAAATCCACTTCCACACATAAAGAGCAAGTAAGCAATCTAAGCAGGAAACTCAATGTGTTTGTTCCACTCTGACTGTGTCTGTGTGTGCAGGAGAGCGGAGTGTCTAATTGGAGGATGGTATGATGATTTCCGAACAGCAGCAGGACCACTTGGTTCTATAACGGGAGGAGATAATGAGGGAAAGAGATAAAAGGACAAGAGGGAGAGGATGGAAGGAGGACTTGGGGGATGAAAGATATTCTCTAAACTAACCACCTCAGACAGTCATTTTTATTTTCTGTCTGTCTTTAGGGCAACAGAGCTCCAAAAGCAACAAAGATTAAATCTGACCTATTGTGGTTTAAATGGTGAGTCACTTGCATGGCAGAAAGAGAAGTATGATTCATCTGCAGGAGCCACGACTCTGACCTTTGCACTTTATACTGTTGACTCACGTACAGTACGGCTGAGTTTTCTTTGAACATCTGAGAGACAGGCTCTTAATAACGTCCTGATTTCTATCCATACAGCCCCAAATATTCACCGATGGGAGCTGCTAGTATCCTTACATCTTTCAGCAGACCCCTGAGAGTATCCACACTACTCTCCACGACCTGAGATGCAACAGAGAATTTAGAAAAAAAATCTTTAACACTGACATGAGCTCTGCAAATGTCTGCATGAAGGACGAGTCGTCTGCCAATAGAACTCGTTAGCAGTGAACACAAGGTCATGTGTATTATTGTTATGGGGCATAAGGGATGTAATCTGTTTCGCCGATGCTGCACAATCCCCAGTATTTCCTATGTTAATAATAGAAAGAGATTAGAGACGTGTATCTGGATGAAAACACAAACACAAATGAAGATGCATCACACTGCTCTGCTGATTGGTAAAATCATCAAAGTAAAACATTGAAAATACATATTCAGCACTGAGTACAGTCGTACCTTTATAGCACTTAATAATAATAATAATTATAAAAAGACAAGACAACCCTGTTGAGCTCCTTCTTCAGGCTGATGGAGCTGAGCTCAGAGGGAGTGAGGTTTGTTTTCCAGCACTGAATTTGCATTGTGATTCAGTGTGTGTGAGGCAGAGTGATCACTGATGAGAACAAATATCATGGAGAGACCTGAGAGGTTCCTGTGTGTGTTTATTCCCCGATGATCCTCCAGCAAGGGGAACACACTGACTCACCAGCTGACACACACACACACACACACACACACACACACACAGATGTAACTGAAGATAGAGACATAAAAGTGTTATGATCAGAGAGGAGAGTGTTCAGTGAGTCAATCTGAGGGCAACTTTCAGATCAGCCAAGTAAATGTCTGTGTGTGTGTGTGTGTGTGTGTGTGTGTGTGTCTCTGTGTGTGTGTGTGTCGGGGGTGTTTGAATAGAGAAGATTGAAATACACATCAATAGAGATTGAATTAAAAAAAAGCCCAAGGCAAAAATAAACTACATAACTTGCACACACACACACACACACACACACACACACAGTATCCCATCTTCTACTTCTACTGGTTTTGGTAGAAAACAAACAAACAAACCAAAACCAGGAGATGACATTACAACCAGGCATCCATCAGCAGAGCTGGACTGGAGTCACGTGACTTGGGTTTCAGACTTGTTCAAAGTCCTTTCAAACACTCTCCTCTTCTACCTGACAACAGTGTGAGTCAGCCCAACAGCAGCCAATCACATCGCACCAGCTGGAGGGAAAGGTGTGTTTGTTAGCGCAGACCAGCAGATAACAGAGATAATCCTGTTTTAGATGTTATATTTCTATATTAGTGAATTGTTTACTCAGTTATGTTGTGCTGACATGTGTAACTACAAGCTGGATCATGTCCAGAGGCAATTCTTATCTGTCTGTTTTAAATAAAAGAAGCTCTTTGTAAAGAACTGCACCAGAGTCAGAGGGAGCTTTCTGGGGTAAATGATGTGTGTATTAGCTTTATGCAACTAAAGCACTTTGGTTAAGGTCAGGGAAAGACTGTGGAGTTGGTTACATGTCAATAAACACATTGTGTCTCGAGTCACTGTGAATTTTTTCTGTGTTAGACCACAGTAGTCAGTATGAGTGGATATAACGTTTTTAAAAAATGACATTGTTTGTCTGTGGATTCTTGCAGGTTGCTAATGATGTTAATTAACAACTTGTTCTCATTATGTTAATACAAAGCATAATCCTTGAAAACATTCTTGCTGTTGCAAACTAGTTGTGTATAAACATCATTTCTGGGAGACAGTGTTGACAGAAGATACAGATACAAACCTTCTAAATGTCAGGAAGGTTAATGGAAGTCAGACACATTTTACCAAGGTTTATTTCTGTACATTTCCTACACTAACTGTTATGTTCTAATGACATTACATTTGGTGAAGGATGAAGACTTGTTTAGGACCTGGGTCCTGACTTGGGACTTACTTTTCTTGACCCAGGGCTTCAAAACCAGGACTGTTTTAGCAAAAAGCCAGCTAAGCTAAAGCTCAACAGCACTGAAAAGCATAGGAAGCTGGCTTTGAGAGAGAGTGTGTGTGTGTGTGTTGTACAGCTCTGCTATCTCTCCACGCAGTAATTGTCTCATAATTATTATTCATCATAAACTCTTTGATCGTGGAACTCTCTACTGATATTAATATTATCATCTACTGGAGAAAGAGGAAGAAAGAGATGGAACACAGAAGAAGAAAGAAGGAAACAATCAAAGAATAACTTGAAAGACAGAAGCCCGCAGAGAGTTAAAAAAAGATATTTAGAAAAAAAGAGAAGAGAGAGAAGTGAGATAAAGTAAAGGAAGTGTGACGAAGAGAGAGAGAAGGGATGCTAAAGAAGGATCTTGCGTGTGTGACAGAGACCGTGAAAAGACAGAAAGCAATGCCACCACTCGGACTCAGAGAGAAGACAAGATGAGAAAAGAAACGTGCGAGAGAAAGATGGTGAGAAAATAACTAGAAAGAAAGGGTGAGGCTGAGAGGCAGACACGCACCAGAGAGAGAGAGAGAGAGAGAGAGAGAGAGGGAAGTGAAGCAAAAAGAGCAGAAAAGAGAGAGTTCACCAAACTCAATCATTCACAAACATCTCACCATCCTCAACAAACACAAACATCTACATAAATATGAAATGAAGAACAGAGTTTGAAGGATCTGTCAACATCTACACATCGATCACTGTTGTTACAGTCGCCTTTCAAAGAAAAATGGAGGAAATAACTTTGATAGAAAAGATCCAAACTCTGCTTCACCTCTTTAACTCCATGTGTAGAAGTGAATTATTCTCAGGGGAACAGAAAACCAGTTTTTTCTTTTGTCTTTTCTCCCTTATATTGTTCATCTAGATGTAAAACCATCATCTGGAAACTGTTGATTTCTTTTAAGAATGTTTGTGCAATATCTTCTGACTTTTAAGGGAGGGGTGGAGGCTTCCATATTTGGCTGTTTTTGACTTGTCAACAGTAGATACAGTACGTAGCTAATTAAAAACCTTTGGGAACAGACAAAGACCAGGGGCTAAATGTAGCCGACATGCAGCAATTGAATGTTATCGTTTCACAAAGTTCCCAGTGTGTGTGGAGGGTGTCTCCCCCAGAGACAAATTCTGCTGACATTTAGTGCGTGCTGATTTTGGATTCATATATATTCATTCAAGTCCAATAAAATCTCCCAGAAAGCAGGCGCGTTGGCTGTAAAACCTGAAGACAGCTCGGACAGAGAAAAATAGAGCCAGAGAGTCAGATACGGAGAAGGAGGTCAAAGGTCGCTCGTTCCTCGTTCTATTAGAAAACACAGGTACTGCAGATAAAGATTAGATATCCATCACCGGCATGATAAATGGCTGTGATCAGAGCCGGTGCAGAGATGTGAATCACAGAGAGGAGACAGTTTTAGAGTTTTGCGGGCTGTGATTTGCTCCTCAGAGAGTGAGTGCGGCCCAGAGGAATACCACCATGCCTCCTGGCGCAGGAACAATATATCAGCTGGGTGATCGTATTTCCAGCCCTCTACAGGACCCTTTATGTGAAGAGCTCCCTGCTTGAATTATCAATTTAGATGTTAAATCTGAGGAAGAGGACAGCGTTGGACCGTTTCATAACACAGTATGTTCTCCAGAGGCAGAATAAGAGCCTGGAGGACACTGTCAAACTGCTATTACTGTCTTGTCGTTTGTGCTGGTGTCTGTAATTTTCTGCTCTCACCTTATTTTGAATTAGAAGCTGTTTTAAATTTTTTGGAACAGTTTCTCCTGGGATGGAGCTGCCAGCACAAATGAAAACTATTTTTTTATGTGCTCTAAAAATTCAAGGTTCAGTCAAGAATTCTCCAGCACCTACAGGGAACCAGTGAGCGAGCTACACATCATTAAAAACTTTTAATGACATTAGGTTCCAGGGAACACTGCTGGGTGACGCTACATGCAAAACACATTCATGTTAGCTGGTTCCAGTAAATGAAATTAAACCATTTTAATGAAAATGCTGAAATCTATGTCCATATAAAAAAGTATAATGTCTACAGCTGCAGCTTGATGTCATTGTAATGGAAATGTTGCAGACACTTTTCCAGCTTTCCAAGATGTCTGCATCACGTTTAGTAGTTTAGTTCAGTAGTTTTCTGCTCCACTGGCGCAGTTTCTCCACAGAGAAGGGAGGTAATGAGGACAAAACCAGCTAAACAAAGACAGTAAAGTGAGTCAGGAAGAGGGGAAATGAAATGAAAAACACCACGAATGTGGGTGAGAGAAATAAGGTGTTTGAACAGGTTTATACTCTATATCATCGACCTGACAGTGAGGCTACTCCTTAAGTTCAGAAATGACACAGAAGCAACTAAAGGTACTGCTTTTCCACCTGGGACCCAGAGAGGAATGAAACACATCACATTTGAAGTTGAACTGAACTTGTGTAGTTCAGTATGAACTCATTCGTGTTTACTGCCTCTGTTTACCTTCATGTTACTGGTCAGCTCAGTGCTGATATCATGAGCTCTTTAGTGTGAAACTAAATCTAAAACTCTCTGTGCACTCTGTGCTCAGGATAAATGGATGGATACCAAATGATGTAGAAAATTGAAAAGGACCTGAAGTATCCAATGGCTGATTCTCTGAGAGGACGCTATCGCCTTTCCTCACACACACACACACACACACACACTCGGTCAGTGATTGGCTGAGAGTGGACCGCTTCCCCTTCATCTACCCTGTTCTCTACTAATCAGATGGAGAGAACAGAAAAGGAACACACACACAGTCTACCAGCTCCCCATGGGTTCTGCACTCACCCTGCTCTATTCTCAGAACAAAGTGTCACACAATTAGATTTTCAAGTCTGGTGTGTGTATGTGTGTGTGGTTGTGTACGCCTGCATGTTTCTGTGTAGACGTACAGTCTGCAGGTGTGTTCTGATGAAAGGATGGTGTTTACACTCTTTTATTTCTGCCTTTAGATCATATCTATATACATTATTGTGTTGCAGTTTCATGCTTTCAATACTGTTCACTGTTGCTTATGATTATAACTATATGACTTTCTAGTGTTCTGTTCCAGGTGCTCTCTCACTGTTGATTTAACAGTGAGATACAAGAGGAGATATTTCTTTGTTTCTTTGTTTTCAGCTCTTATTTCATGCCCCATGCTGCTGCTGTAAGGCCGTACAAGATCTGTTTTTTTATGAATGCAGGGATATTTATTCCATCTTTTGTCCGTGCACTGAAGCTCTGCCCCTTGCAATCCTCTTACAGTTCTTCGTCTTGGACACTTGTACTGTGGGTGATGCAGGAATTGCGGCTTATTTCAGCTTAGGCTGCTGCAGCCATTGTGAGTCACTCTGGATAAGTTAGCTAAATGACTCAAATGTAATGCTTGTCCAGGACATTTTATTTTGTGAAACAGCTGTAGAGAGTTTTGGAATAAAGTCCTGCAGTCACAGAGGACTTTCCCTTCATATGGCACACCAAAACTGCACTGTATGAAATCATGTTTTAGGATTAAACACATGCTATGTGATACATTGCAAGAACAGCACAGCATGTATGTGAAATTTGACGACCTCTGTCTACTTCTGTGACTCAGTGGCAACACACACACACACACACACACACACACACACACACAGCAGGAATAAAGCATAGTGCCATCAGCTGTGCATGAGTCAGCAGAAGGTCTGTCCCGTCCTTTACATCTATTCAGGAAAATGCACACACTCACATTATTGCTGTTTGTGCTGTCTGTGTATGTACACACACACACAGACAGCACATCCTGTGTTGGCACACACAGCCCAGTGTGTAGGCTCACTTAAAAGAAACCTCAAAGTGCACAGTCTCACACAGACTCACAGAGCAGACTCACACTGACACACACCACAAACACACATTCATGAGGAAAAACACCCACAGAAAAGCAGGCGCGCACACACACACACACACACACACAGAGGAGATGATGAGGAGAGGAGCTCTCATGGCTGAACTAGTCCTGAACACAGAGAACCAAAGGTCAGGACTCAGTGTGTCTGTTAATGCTAAGGATTTATGGTTCATCTCATTGGATGGGAAAGGTGAAGTGGGTAAATTAATTCCCACCTCTCTTCTTAGTGAGTGAGCAAGTGTGAACTGAGCCCAGAGTATCAGGAGAGTCTCCTCAGAACAGTAAACTCAGGTGTCTGAAGTTAGGTGGAGATACGTATGTTTGGAGGTTAGTGCGACCATACTGATATAAACTGTAAACAGTAAACAGTTTTCAGCTTTAAAAACAACAAATGAATGACCAGATCTACGTTAGAAGAAGTAAAAACTTTTTAATATTTTAAATTAAAGGCAACATTCTAGGTCATTTCTAAAACCTGAATAAGAATAAAAATGTAGAATTTTCTTTTCTTTTGTGTCCAGCAAAGCAGATGTCCAGACACACTCTGACACACTCGATGTCATGGTCACCAGTCAAGACGTTACTTCCCTTCTCACATGTGGATCTGCTTTTAAAAACGTGGACCACACGGTCTGTGTGAAACCTTACTGAGCAAACCAAACCTTCACCAAACATTTCTGCTACTGCACTGAGAATTATTAACCACCCATACAACAGTCATGTCCACTATACTTCAGTCAAAATGTATGAAGTGATTACTATACAGTGTTTCTCACTTTTGTACCAGCTAATGCATTTTTCAGCTGGTTAGTTCCCTGCCAAGTAAAGAAGACTAATCTTACCAGTTAACAGTACCCAGGCTGTTTCCTGCTCTGCTTGTTATCATTTGTAATTATTCCTCATAATAAAAGCAAATAGAAAATGTCATTATAAGAGACCTACCTGAGCTTCTTGGGGAAGCAGGAAGTCCTCAGGTAGAGTCAGTCCTTTTATGGTGAATTCACATTCCAGTCACATCACTGGCCTCAGGGTTACAACGGGATGACAAGCTAACAAGGACACCCTCCTACCTGCAGAGGAGCAGAGAGAGAGAGGAGGAGGAGAGCGAGGGAAGAAGGTGGAAATAAAACAAGAAAGGAGTGCAGGGATGGAGAGGAGAAAGAGAGAAATGTCAACATGTTGCATCATTAATTCATTAGCATTCCCAAAGCTTCTTCCCCTCTGTCTTCTGTCCCTCCTGTCACTTCTCTCCTCCCCCTCTCCCAGCCTCTCTCTCCTCTCTCTGGCCCTTCCTTCAGGTCTGCTTTGCCCCTGTTTTCTTTCTTCAAAGTTCCTCAGCAGGAAAATCGCTGCAAATTTCTAACTGAGCTCCTGTAAAGTAAGTTCACCTCGAACACACAGTACTTTCTGTGGACTAATGATGAAGACTCATCCCAGTAGAAACATTAAACAGGGTATAACAGCATATACATTGGATCTGACCTGATCACAAATGGCCTGAATGGAGGAAACTGTGGAATGAATTGATTCCACTTAACACAGCACAAAACTACGCACCTCTACGACCCCCGAGCTAACAAGGTCAAGTGCATTTCTTTAGAAACTTTGTGAGGAAAGTATTGTAACATTGATGTATATTTGACATATAACAGAGAGCAGGGTGGGATAAGAAAAGTTTTTTTCCCCTTTGACGTCCATTGTGTTTTTAATAGTAAACGTTCTGGCATCTGTGAGTGAGACTTTCGTCTCCAGCTGCTGACATTTACTCCAGTTCACATCATACGATCCATGAGCGAAGAAGAAGAGCTGCAGTTTTCTGTGGCCTCAACAGAAGAGGAAGATGTGTTGTGAGTAAGTGGCACGACTCTCGCTTTTCTCAGCGAGAAAAACTCCTCTTACTTTCCGCATCAGTCCGTCCACCTACACACTGAAACCTGCAGCTGATTGTTCGTGTTTGTTCTCCTGGGTTTCTCCTAAGGCATGCTGGGAAATGCAAGAAACTGCTAACTGAAGTTGACGAGGAAGGTTAAGGGAAGCGGGTACAACAAAAAAATGAAAAAATAAATAAATAAATTAGAAGATTTCTTCACAGAATAACTCCTGGAACACAGACTGATCATATATAATGTGCCAACAAGACGCCTGAAGGTGGAATCTTTTTAAGGGTGGTGTGGGTGTAGCGTAGGTGACTGTTTGCCTTTTGAAAGAATGGTTACTTCATGTGCTATGCATGGGCAAACATATATTTTTCCCCCTGATGCATTTTTTTCAATTTGAAGAAATCCCATTTTTCTACAGGTCTTATCTTAAATTGGCTCCAGGCCTGCAGGGATGTACTTTTGTTTACTTAGTTAATTTAGTCTGTGCAGTCATAAACGATACAAGTAAGGTAATTAAACAAGGTGATAAAATGCAGCCACGACAGAAAAACAGCAGAAACACAATTTGTGCAGCAGAGATAAATGACATAAAGGCGAGCTGTAAAACTGTCTTCAAACAAAAAGAAAAATATAAGAAAGTCCCGATGATAAGGTGCAACTGAATTTGATGACAAAATCCAAATGACTAAAACACAACATGATGGACGATTGCAGAAAAACAACAGAGAGAGAGATTTGGTGGGAGGGAGTGGGAGGAGGAAGGCACTCTGTATGTTGGATCACTGGGGGAAACTTCAAGCTGTTATTGTTCAGACACTAGAAAAGAGGGAATTTTAGCAATGACAGGAAGCCGTCTAGCCAGAGAATCAAATAAACAGCAGATAACTGGGGAGAAGAGGAGATCAGGAAACTTCCAGCAGATCTAATTCAGCCACACACGTCCACAAAAAGGGAAGTGAAGTTACTCCAAATGGCAACACAGTGTTGAGTGTTTGCTTCAGCAAAAGCAGACATCAGATCACATATGAACATTATGTTTTGAATTCTTCAGAGGGATCAGTCTGCTGATATTCTATGGTTTTTCTTGTTGTTAACAAATCTCAAAACCAATCCTCCTAACAAGCACAGTGTGCATCCAAAGCCTGATGCAACCAGACTGCCAGTGACCAGCTGAGCCTTGACTCATTGTATTGTAATTAAATAACTTTAAAATCCAAAGAAAACAAGTGAATTGTAAGATGATGATGATTGTTTTCTGTAACGCTGTGTTTGAGGCTCATCCATAGTTGAGGAGAAATAAAATATGATCATAACGAGCGTCCATTTACAGCTCTTTGTATAATTAATGTGTGCAGATTTAGAGTTTCTACTCTACCTTTATGTGCTACATTGTCAGGAAAGAGATGGATTAGCAAAGAGATTAGCACGAATGCAGTCAGATGGAAAGAGAGAAATGCAGCAGAGAAAAGCAGCGGGCTGAGATGCTAGAGGTAAAAAGGTATGATCAGAAATGTCAGAGTGGTTCAGGAGGAGAGAGCTGGAAAACAACAGAGAGCAGCAGACAGGTGTCTCACAGAGACTCCGCTCATCCTCCTTCCTGTCAGCACCCCTCTCACCCACAGCTGGATTAGCATTAGCACTACTACACAACGGCAGATTAGCGTTAGCTCGGCCTGCTGCTACACAAAAAAAAAGAATTGGCACGTGCTAAGACTGCAGGCTAAGAGATTAGCACTAGCTATAGTATGGCTCCGAGCTACAGGGGAAAAGATTAGCTATAGTCGGCTTCATGCTGAACAAGTGTAGACAATCAGCAACCTATAGACCAAACATTAGAAATGGAAAGTAGTGATGGGAGAGATTAACAGAATAGAAATGTGAACAGTGACCCAAATACCATTAAAGGAAATATTTAGATGTGAAAAAGCATTGAAATAATGACGACATGCACTTATTATATGAACAGCAGATTAAAAATAGTAATTATGGCAATAAACATGAACTGTGAGATTAGCATTATTCTACGGTTCACTGTGGTCAGCTGATGGCTGCAGATAGCCACTGATGTGAGAGCTGGATCAAATCTGGGAATACAGGTGTCACATGGCTGTCACATGACCATAACTTCCTTAGTGATTGGTATGTTTCATACATTTTCACCATCTGAAAAGCATTTTGGCTGAAGCTAACAAACTACATAGAGACATTAGGTCTTGCTGTGATTAGATAAAGACAGTCGTTTTATATTGAATCTCTAAATATTTTAGCACCATGACTAGAAACTTCAAAAAAGGAACAAAAGAATCATATCTGCCAACAACACTGTCATGGCTGCTGCTCTGTTCAGGAAAAAAAAAAAGATACTATTTCAATTTCAGGAGCGAGTTCAGCAAAATCCATTCTGACTCTGTTACACAAGCAGCTGTCAAGTGTCAGCTGTAATTACAGAGGAGCTGCCACTCCTGTAATAAACATGGTCTGAGGGATGAATAGTTACAGTACGCCGTGCTGTGACACTGCCAGCACAGGAGGGCCGAGAACAAAGGAAATCAAATTGGTGCTGCGGCGTTCACGTTTTACATCAGGGAGGGAGAGAAAGAAAATCATCCTGCAGAAGGTATTTCATTCTTCCTCTCTGTGTCTGCCACAATTCACAGAAAATCCAAACCTCTGAAGAAAGATTCAGCTGCTGTGGCACAAAGAAGAAGCTGCTAGTTTTCTGTTATTATCTTAGTGGAAATCACAGGATAGTGTAATCTATGTGTCCAGTTTCATGAACGTTGAACCTTGAAAAAACACCAAGCTGAAGAAGAAGGAAACTCAGCGAGGCAGAGATTCAAACGTTCTGCTTTCACAGTTTTCTCTTCTGTTCTCTTGCCTTCCACCTCAGCATCCTCCCTTCATCCTCTCTTTGCCGTGATGTAGGGATGAAAACATCATGCATGTGGGTCACCCAGTCAGCGGTCATTTACTAAACTGCTAATCATCCAAAAGGCAGAGGCATGTGTGAGCACACATTCCAACTGTTTCAGTCTCTTTATGATCAACTGCATGATCGTTAAAATGTTATTAAGGAGAGTCACAAAATGCTAATGAGACCTCTGAGACGTCAAAAGAAAAATAATGAAAATTTAATTAGGATCATAAAGTTGCTGAAGAGTCATAAACAAAAAAAAAAAAAATGCAGTTCAGTAAATTGATCTTTTGCTTCAGCCTCTATCACAGACATGACTGGATAAAACTCCAGACATCACCGATTCTTCCATGGCAATGTTGGGTTTTAAATATTTAACTGAATCAGCAACAGATTAGATATTCCCATCTGATTTTCTTGTTATGTCATGTAGGTATGTATCCTACTGTGTATTATCATATGAATGTAAACACTTTGACATCCTGGGAATATATTCACTCTCTCCCTGACAGTTTATCACATTTATATTTGAGGTTTTATACAAAAGAAATGAGATATGGGTTTAGGTTTAGAGTTTTAGCTAAGCTAAGCTAAGCTAAGCTAACTGCACAGGCATGAGCTGGTGTCAATACTCTCCTGTATTTCCCCAACTCTGTCATCTATGATGAAGCTGTTCTGCCTTCCTGAGCCACCTCTGCATTCAAATGACAAACACACACGCAAAGAAAATACTCCCACATACATGCAGAGGCTGACGGAGGTTCACACTATCACACACACTGTGGTGAGTCCATGTTACAGAGGGATTATTGTAATGAGCTGTGCATTCACTCACAGTCTGTGGTTTCAGTAGAGATTGTGTCGTGTGGGAGACACTGGGCAACAAATCACCTACCATGTATGTATCCATGTGTGTGTCTGTGTGTTATCTGATCATTTTTATGCAGCCATGCACATGCATCACTGTGTTAGCAACAGGAGCATGCCTATACTTACACAGGCTACTGGTTTATTAGTGTTTGTGTGTGTGTTTATGTATCTACAGACTCTGCAGCTTTAGTCGTTTGTTCCACTGTCAAACTAATGAAAAGCAGTGTTCAGTATGTGTGTACATCATGTTTGTTATTTATGTTTATATTTATCATTTCTGGACAAAATGAACCCACGGTTGTTTGTATGTTCACTGATGTGTGTGTGTGTCTGTGTGAATCCTTGAGCTATAATACAGCAGTTCATTTCATCTAAACAAGGTCGTCCTGCAAGTTCCCCGCTTACATTTTTATTTTTCATGTTTGGCATTTTTAATATCAGGAGACATGTGGCCTGTAGCCACTAGAATTATTAACAGAGAATCTGGTGATTAGGCATGTGACTTTGCAAGTCTATTATATATTATATTTAAAAAAGCAAACTCTAATTCATCACTGAGCTGAGAATACTTGTTGTGCATGTTCAAAGCTCTATAAGGGAGGAGGACAACTCAGAGAAGTAGAATCAAGTCCTGATCAGTTTCTCATCAGATCCATGCCATAAGATAACACAGAGTAGAGATTTTAAATGAAATTTTCTGTTAGCTATCAGACATCTGATGTGGCTCTGAGGCCTTTAAACCTGCAGGACATCAGGTTTCCAGGAAGCTCTATTGACTGCATGTCAATAAGAATATTTTTTAGTCAGCTGCGTTAATCGAGAGGCCATGCTGGGAAACACGATGTGTGTGATCTCTTGAGAGAACATATGGGCACAGCATCATGAAATCAGGGAATCTGTGCATTAACATGACTTTAAATCTCAATAATCAGCAGGATGGTTTGTCAACAATCTGCACAGAGGATATTGATTACGTCCTATCAGCACAGTTACTGTACCCAGTAACATGCTAGCTCAGTTAGCTGCCTACAATCAGTGAGACAAGTGAACGTGGCTTTATCATGGGTGTGACATACATCCTGTAAGGATGTTTAATCTGTTGACTGATCATGTAACGTAGTGAACATTTAACACAGACAGGCTCAGGGTTCACTCTCAGTGCATTGTGGGATGGGTGACCTCATGAGGGAAGAGATTAGTCAGATGAGCCCCGCCATGTTCTGATCTGTGTGAGTGTAATGATACAGCCACAGAGGTTAGATGGTTTCAGACAGAGGTTATAAAGCCTGTTCTGTTTGAACCTGGTCTTATCCTCATGGTTTGGGGTGTAAATGACCTGGTAGAGGCAGAATAACACCACCTGTGGAGAACTGACGAATTAATGAGTGAAAATGTTTCTGTCTGAGAAAGTCAGAACAACAGAGGGGTGAATAAGTGCTGAAGCAGAAAACTCACTAAAACACGATCAAACACACCTGACAGGTAAATCTGAAATGTCACCGGACTTTAATAACAGCCTGCTCTTCAGCTGAGGTGTGACGACAGCAGCTCGATACTAAACAGGATTCACAAGTGACCTCATCCCTCCATTAACTATCACTTCTATTCTCAAAGAATTCTGTTTCTGATGACCTCTGCCTCCTCCTTAAATCCTCCTGGCTCTGAAGAGTCCACTTTAAAGAATCAAACGCCCTCTCATGAAAACCTCCTGGATGAAGGACCTGCACTACCCGCCACTGAAGCTGTCAATGATCTCCAATATAACCAAGACAACTTCACTCACATATCCTGAGGTTGTTTTTGTGTCACAGATGCAGTGCCACCTACAGCCTCCTCGTGTCCTATCTCCTCAGATATCTCCTGCGTCCTTGTCTCCTAGCAGGGATCATCTGTCCTCTGCCTGCCTGCCTGCAGTCGGCTGTCAGCCTTGACTGATGGTCGAGCGTTTGATACTGCCGGGGTCTGATTGCCAGGGTCTTGTTATCTGTCATCCAGGCGAAGGGGAAACTCAATCTCAGTTTCAGCCACAAAATGGTTTCCCCGGGCAACGCCCCTCACCGTGGAAACGGCACGTAAAGTGCTGCTGCTGTCGTCGCATTCAATCCAACAACCTGCCATCTGTCAGCGTCAGTCAGTGTCTGCGTGTGTGTGTGTGTGTGTGTGTGTGAGAGAAAGATTGTGAAAGAGCGACAAACTGTCTGCCTACGCAGAAATGTGTTTGAGTGTGTGTGGGTGTGTGTGTGTGTGTGTGCGCTAATGTCATTTATCAGTGTCGGTGTCAAGGTGTGTTTACTTAGTTTACTTAGTGCATATGTGTTTGTGTGTATGTTGAAGAGATATTGCCTGTGAGTGTGTGTCTTTATTATGCAAATCAGTGGTTCCCAACCAGGGGATCAGGACCCACATGGGGGTCACCAGATGATTCTAAGGGGTCAACAAGATAAAGGAGAAGACGCCACATGAAGTTTATTTATGTATCTTTTCGTATTTCTTGTTCTGACGGCTACAACTGATCTTAAACTGATGGTGACTAACTGTAGTCTCTTGCAGGGTCTGGTGGTGTCTTTGACCTGGACTCTTACTGGGGCAGCTTCAGATTTTACTCCTCCACTGTATTACACCTGGTCACAGCTGGAGCCTGAGCAGAGCCAGGCTGTGTTCCAGTGTGAATGAGGAGACACCTGGTCTCAGAAGGATCAGGATGTTCTGTGAAGTGAAACCAATAACTGAATCTACATGACTCTTCCTCTGGTTCTTCCTCTCCTTCCTTCACCACTTATCTACTCATTTCCTCACTGATTGTCCTTGTTTCCAACCAGCTTCCCTCCTCCATCTCCTTCCCCTCCTCTTTTCTTTTCTTACCCATCTCCCTTCCTCTCCCTTTTCCCTCTTCTCTTCCTCCCTCCTTCCCTCACCTCCTCTCCAACATCTAGATTTTCCTTCTTTCCTTTCCTTGCTTTTCTCCATCTTCCCCTTCCTGTCCTCTCACCGCTACATTCCTCATTGCATGTCTCACCCTCCTGATCCCTTCTCGCCCTCACACCTCTCCCCTCCCTCCTTCTCCCCCATGAGTTATAACAGATAAGTATGGTGCTATCTTAAGCTCTTCTTTGCTCCCTCTTCCTAGAAAGTAATTTGGCTGCGGGTCGCTAAGTCACCCCCAACTGTCACCCGGCAACCGCCTCTATCACCGGGCGGCCATCTATCTCCTCCTGCTGGCTAAATCCCTCTGCTGCCCGACACACACACACACACACAGAGGAACACACTTTACACAAACACACATCCACAGTCCAAAAAGGTGCACATGTACAAAAACACACAGTGGCAACAAACACAGTGAAACTTTATGAACAACTTTAAATAAACAGGCGGATGTTTCTAAACTCAAAGCTCCATTCAAAGACACAGACACACAATCATCACAATCAAAGCCCCGATCTCTCCCTCTCTCTCTCTCTCTCTCTCTCTCTCACACACACACACACACACACACACAATGATTTCTCTCTGTATCCTCTTATCAGTCCTGACAGACAGAGCTACTAAACTGCCACACTACTACTATGATTGTGGTGTGGCGTGTGTGTGAGTGTGTGCCTACATTTATATTGGTTTTATGTATTAGCATGAACATGCCCCGGGAATTCCTATTCAATGCCTGTGTGTTCATGTATCCATACGTGTGTGTGTGTGTGTGTGTGTGTAGTCTCCAGCTGTACGGCAAATAATGTTTGCACAGCCGGCTCAGGACTGAGGTGTAAAGAAAACAGCTGGGAGAGAAGAGATGCAGAAGAAGAAGATGGAGAGAATGAGGGGAACAATGAATAGAGAAACAAACAAAATGACAAGGGTGGGAAAGAAAAAACAATAAGAGACAGGGAGAAGCAGTGAAAGACAGATGGAGGTGGAGGTACAGAGCGGGGGAGGTCTAACTTAATGGATTATTTTGCATTCAGGTTGTTGCTGGAGGCTTTTGGAAACCCCCCCGCACACTGTGTCTATTAGTCTCGTAAAAGGGCAAACACAACAGCAGCTACAAAGCCTCGCCGGCGACTACACATCTCATTACATGGACCATTTTCAGGACGATGCTCGCCTGCTCAAAGCTTTTCACCACGCTGTTAGACCACAGGCAAACTCTGCAAAGCAGCTCAGCACAGGTCTGTTAGCTCTGTCCCACCTGACACATGAAGAACAGGACGGAGAGACGAGGTTTTTTACTCCACAATTCAACTTTTAACTCAGTTCAGTGCAGTGAGTAAAGACTTTAACAGGGAGAATCTGCTGCTTGAAATGTCTGAGCAGTACACTGAATATCACCTGTGCCATGGCTGACCTCTGACCTGTGGGGGTGCTGGGACAATAACTATGATGCTCCCCGTTTAATTCCAACTGGAGTATTTGTCACATATTATCACTGTCTGTTAACTAACTAAATTTCCTGAACTCTGTATCTGCTGTGCTCCAGCACTGGGGGCTGACACCTTTCTTCGTCTAATCTCACGTCTGTTCTGTCTTCTTTCCAAACAGAACGGTGAGACGGCGTAGTAGAACAGTAAAATAGCCCTTAGTTATGAATTAATGCAACACTCCTGCTACCTTGATACTACTACTCCCAAGGCTGTTGATATAAGGATGTATTCTTAAGTCAATTTGCTTGGATAAGTGAAACTGTTTTCAGATAAAAAGAGAAAAAAAGATATTGTGATTTTCTGTATCTAAACTTTGCCTGACAGAGCTTCAGTTTCTGGAGTTATACTCTCACTGTGTATCTCTTCTAATCAGTGCCAGTGTCCTTAAGCACAGAGAAAAAGCTCATTAGGTCCCTCAGTTCAGAATATAATGTTTCTGCTGATCCTACAGCTCTCCAGAGATAAAACCCTCGGCGCTACAGCGGCCTCATAAAACAGTGTGTAATAGTGTTACATCTGCACTTTGTCCTGACTTTAACATATCTATACTTTAATGTCGCTTCTCCACAAACCTTTCCAACATGGATGCTGTGGCTCAGCTTCATCCAGGAAACAATAAAGAGGAGCTGGCACTGTGTCCCTAATCATTTCACACAGTATTTCCATGAATGTTCAAACTGGATGCAGAGGCTCAATATTCAGGCAGTTCACTTTCATTTTCAGGTATCCTCCATGTTTGGTTGTCTATCGTCTGATCTCTGTGCAGCTCACTGAATACATTTAAACACTATGAGCAGTCACAGCAATGAGTTTAAAGTATTTATACTGCTCCAGAGTCTCTCATTCATGAGACAAAAAGCTAAAGAAACAACAGGACACTGAGACACTGTGTAAAGTAGCTGGACTGTGAAACTGCACAAGCACAAACACCACATTCAAATGAAATGTTAAAAATGAATGTTTGTCTTAGATCTGAAAGATCGAGTCTGACAAAGAGCAGGCTTTTCCAACCAGCAACATCCTGATTCAGGTGATGAGTGGCGTTCAGCCTTTTTGATCTCGTGTTCCTCATAATTGTGTCTTCTCTCTATATTTTTGTCTTCATTTACACTGTGTGAACATGCTGTCACTATTGTTTTTATGCGTGTATTATCACAGGTATTGTTGTATTGTTGTGTTGCTCTGCTCCTGTACCACAGACTTGTTTTACAGAGAAAAATACCGCCTTCCTCGATCCATTTATCTGCTGCAGAGAGCCAACCTGCTGCCAGCTGCTGCTGTCAGGAGAAATGTACATGTTTAGGATGAAGAGCACGAGTGTGACAGACTCCGCGTGTTGTCTGGATTCATCTAGAAAAGACAGATAAAACATATCCAGCCTCCTCTGTGCTTTGTTGTCTGCTGTGCTTTGAAGTTCACATTGCTCCAATCAGAACCCTGAACACCACCAGCCCCAGCCTCTCCTCCTTCCCTTTGTTTTGTGTGTTCTCTCCATCTTGTCTCAATGATGTGAGAAAACAACACACCACCCATTAGCCTCCACCTCTCTCCTCCATATTTTCTCATCTCCACCTCCACCCCCTCAACATTTAACCTGTCGTCTAATCTCCACCATATTTTCTTTTTTGTTGTTGTTTCACATACCAGTTGTGTTGCTGTGGCATTTTTTTTTTTGTTGTTGTTTGCGTGTGTTCATGTGTGTAAGACGTGTTTGTGGTTATTTCATCTCACCTTGTTGTACACAAGACAATCAAATGCTCTCTCTCTCTCTCTCTCTCTCTCTCTCTGCTGCAGTAGTAAAGGATTCTGGAAGATAGAGAGAGTGGTGGAAAGAGGAGAAGGGAGGGAGGGATGCAGGTTGAGAGAATGATTTCTGGAGAGTCGGGGAGGTAAACAGTGTGTCTGCAAACAGCTTAGAGTACAGTGGGGGAACACATGAGTGCTGTTTCTCCTCCTATCAGTTTCTCTCTTTGTCTCTTCTCTCGCTCTCTCTCTCAGTCAAACAGGCAGCAGAGGGAAATATGAATAATTGTCCTCATTGTTTTCATTTTTCACAGTTTCCAAACCAAAAATACCTGTTTGTTTGTTAAAGCAGGTCCCATTGTGATGCTGACAGCTCAGAAAAGTAGAAGAAATGGGTAGAAAATACAAATGAGCTGCTGCTTAGGCATAAAAATCCATCTAAAAAGTGTTTGTGCTGCAAATAATACCTTCACAATTACAATTTCAATTAACTGTTTCAGCCGTTTTTCTTCCAAAATGAAAATATCTGTATTTGTTATATATTCTAACTCCTAATTATCAGAGCAGAGTTATTTCCAGTGCCTGTTCAGTGAAGTGCAACACACCTGACCCCCACAGCACACACTGGATGTGTGATACAGACAGAAGAACTCACAGTGAACGTGACTAAAAGAAAAGTGAGGCTGATGCGATGTGTATAATGACGACCTGTGTGTGCTGCGCTCTCCTCTCTGCTTTTAGGTTTTGGGGTTTTGTGGCAGAGTGACAGTTGCAGACACAGTCACAGTCCAACACTGTGTTCACCTCAGATATTTCCCTCATACACATTCTGAACGTGCATTACATTATTCTAAAATATCAAAACCATTTTCTCTGTATCACCGTCTCAAGTGTTTACTGTTCTTTTCTTATTATCTCTCCCTCTTTCTCTCTACTTCCTTTGTGTCTGTTACCCTGCCATTCCCCCTCACTCTCTCTTCCTTTCTCTCTCTCTCCTGTCGTCTGCGTGTCTTTCTTATCATGCTTTGTGTTCAAGAAGGTAATTAGCCCGACGGTTGTTAGCCGACACAGCACCAGAATTGACTGGCAGCTTTCCAGACACACACACAAACACACACGTGCACACACACACGTGCACATTCCCTGTCTTGTGTGAAAGGAACAGCCACTGCAGGACCTCTACAGTGGCTGTTCAGTGAGCTGCAGTGCTGGTGGTTCTGAAGCAGAGAAATGATGAGGCTCTTTCTGTGTTGGACACCACTTTATATTTAGCTGAATTTCATCAGCAGCTGCACCAACAGCTACAAACCAATGGTCACAGTGTCTTCTCTTTTACAGGAATACTGACGCTTAGGCAGATGTCTTACTGTGGAACAAACCTTCTACTTAATATTAATGAAGTTGATATTCAAGGAGCCTGTTCTGCAGTTGGGTACTTGAGAACACAGACACACTCATTAAAACAACACCAGTGGGAGAGTCCCCTCAGAGGAACGGGCCTCTGACTGGCCAGGCTGTGTTGTCATCTGATGTGCATTAATTGCTTCACAGAGCACACGTGGACATACTCTACAGACATAAGACGGAGTCAGAGTACAGCAGCTGAGACAGGAGATGTGAGGAAGGTGCAGCTGTCCCACAGGTGCCACAGGTGTGCTGCTTCACAGCGTTTCTGTGTGTCATACACTGCAGGTGTGTGGTGCCCTGTAAACCACGACCATTTAACAAAAGGAAAACTGTGGGGCGGCCTGGTGGCCTAGTAGTTAAGATGTCTAACTAACAATAGCCCTACTCTATTCAGGTGTCCCAGTAAGCCACGGCAGTGTGACAGTGACCTGCCATGAACAATACCAGAGCCCTGAAAGCGAGGCAGCTGAAATCAGAAATGAGAAGTGTTCCTGACCAAGGTATATGTGTCACAGTACTGCTCTAAAGTTCAGTGTATTTAGATGAAGCGTTCAACAAAACGTTTTAACTCTGAAACCTGCTTGGGGTCATAAAGTGAAAGTGAAAACGCTCTTGTTGCACACTGTGTGTGAGCAGTATTCAACAATGTTTCACTGCCCATTTAATCAACATGTCACAGGTTTTAGTAACGAGAGACTACGGTTAAAGCAGAGCCATTCTCAGCTCAAGTGCCTGATCCTTTGGGGGGAGTGAAATGAGCAGGTGTAGAGCGATTTATTGAGACGCTGCTGATCCATGAAGTGGATTTTTTTCCCCTCGGCAGGAAGGTCGAGAGTCAGTGTCCTGCTCAGGGACACCTCAGGGCTGAGGAGACTGGACCTCCGGCTGAAGGCTGTCCTCTGAGCTGGCTGTGCCACCCTGCTGCTGAGCTGCGTTCAATAATGTTTAATTTGCAGGCACGGGTTCGGTCCAACACTTAGATTGATTAAATGTCCCTAAACTCTGTCACCAGACACCAGAACGGAGGCTAAATCAGATTTGACTGTGTGTGTTTGCATGTGTGACATAGCAGGATTAAAGGCATCCTGGGTGCTCAGCAGGAGAGGGCATTTTTCTTTTCCTCTTTACCATCTCTTCTTAATATTCTGTAAAGCGGCCTGAAGAAGAGACTCACTGGCTTAATACAAATGTCAACACCTCACAACTTTTTTTGTTCTGTTAAGTTTTTTTAGCCAGGCAGTTCTGAGGATTCAAACTGAAGTGCTGGTCCTCAGGAGGGCAGCGAAGCCTCCATCCTGCAGAGATTAACTGCACTGCACTGATCTATAGCTTTTAAGTTGAGGCGTCATTGTGGATTAAAAGTCAAAGTCACATATCACCTGAGGTGTCACAACTTCTGAGATCTGCCCGCGAGCAGTGTCACGTCTGAGAGCTCATAGCTCTGTCATCTCTGCCGTCACTTTGTTATTCAAAAGAGAAGAAAATATATTAAATATATTCAAACAGCCAGAAAATCAAGATATACTTTCTTTATCCATCGCTGTGACAACGCAGCCTTCAGTGCAAGACCATGCTATGAGCCTCTGAACACAGCAGAACCACTGGGCACAAATTATTTGGAAGGAACAGGACTTTCACAACAAAGGCCCGAAAATATTAAATACACAACTAAAGTTTGACACTGAAAACCAAGTTAGACTAAATTCAACTTTAACTCCAAAGAAGCTAAACAACAGAACGTGCAGTGTGGAAATAAATCTGAATGGATGCCAGGTTAGAAAATTAACATTATGAATATTTACATTCCAGTCTTTTTAGATTTCATATCATCATTTGAGAAATGTAGCCAATAATCCAAAGTAAGTTTAAGTTGAGTTTCCATCTGTAACAGATTTCTTTCACTTCTTAATTAACCTTCTTATTAAATCCCAACATATCAGATAATACTTTATTATTATGTTGTCTGCTGTTTCAATTAGAGTGCAGTTGTTAACCACGTTGAGCAGTGCAGCAGTTAGCTGCAGGGCCGCGCTGTAACACTGTTAACAGTGTCCCCTGATGACAAACCAATTTATTAAATCCAAACATATCGACATGTGTAGGAGGTTGATCAGAGCGCCTGGGTTCATACACTGATCTGATCTGAGGATGCTCTCCCTTATTAAATTCTGTATCCATTAGCAGAGTTACAACTGTGGAAGGTCATTATGGTTAGCAGGGCAGTTTAACTGTTAGCTTCGTGCAGCAGTAGTCAAACTGTTCACGGTGTTCACTGCTCCTTATCAAATCCAAACAAACATGTCTCACTGCAGCCTGGTGCTATGTGAGAGATGTTTCTGCAGGTAGCAGCTGTAAAACAAAATGAATGTGACCTTTATGCTGGGATCAGCCTTATTAAACTCAAACACATCACACACTGATTTTATTATCATTGCTCTAATGTAATCGTGTTCAATAGTAAAGCTGATGCTGCAGGGACACACTCAAACAGCTGTACTTTTTCAACAATAAATCTTTTATTTTAGCCAAACTTGTGGAGTGGATTTGCACATTGAACAAATATGTAGAAACATCGTTGATAATGTGGCGTGTAAGCTGTGATAACACACCTGGACTAAAGCCTACAGGTGGGTGCTTGGGTGGAGGTGAGCGAGGTTCTCCTGATCTGTTTGTATAAAGTGGATGTTGAAGGGATGTGACTGTAAACTAGGGCAGAGGGAGTAGAAAGGACGGTGTATTTGCAAACTGTGGAGGAAGATATGAAGGATGATGTTTCATGAGATTAGCAGGTGGTGCAGTGGTTTGGCTGCAGGCGTGGCCTCTGTTCTCCTTCCAAGCCCTCTGGAGGGCAGCAGTATGGTTCACCAAGTTCTAGCATTAAATACACAGACACCATACACACCACACAGCAGTGGTGGTTGAAACTGCTTCTCCTGCTCTACATGGCAGCTCCGCAGCTAACAAGCCTGCGTGGAAGTTGTAATGTTCTATTCTTAAAATCTAGTGAGATGGTACAAGTGTAAGGTGAAATTAAACACAGCGGGTGGTGAGAAGCAAAGCACCAGAGCCTAAAATAAATGAATATGTAATGAATAAGACAGCACTCACTGGAGAGCGTGCTGCTTTCCCTACCTCATGGACAACTATTTCAAAAGCTTTGACGCAACCGCATCCATAAGTTTCTGAGATATCCTGCTGACAGATGAGCAAAAACAAATATAAGCAATAGAAAAAAAGAAAATATACCTGCCATTAAAACCTGCCTTTAGACCAGGACACTGAATTCTCTGAACTCCACTGAAACTCCCAGACAGTACAGAGAAACAAATGCACAAGTTGTGTACATGTGTTGTGTCAGTCTCCACTCTAGCTGACAAAGTGCTGACATAAAGACATGCCTGTGGAAACCCAGTGGGGGCTGCGGCACCCTCAAACCCACTCTGCTGCCATGACTATGCACAACACTGAGGATGTTTTTCTGCTGCCGGCTGTGACTGACGCTCAGCACGACCACACTGAGGAACACCCCACCAACTGCTCTGTTGCAGAGGAATGTCCCTGTAGTCTCTGATTCTGCCCCCCCTCAAGCAACAAGATATTTCAGACTGGTTTGTGGTGTTAGGCCAGGCTGAATGAGATGTAGCTTATGTTATTTTTATGTTGTTATTATTTTCTTGTTGTCATTTTTGTTATTTTACACCCTGTTGATAAGTTAAATGTAAAAAGGCTCGTTGTCTCTGTAAACTCTGAAGCATGCTGTGGAGCATGTAAGGAGGATTTGGTGAGGGATCAGAGTAAAAGGCAGAGCGCTGACTGGAGTGATGTTAGACAGGCAGGGAGGATGAGAGGGACTGAGAAAAGACGAATGACTTGATAACATGAAAAGACTCACGAGTCTTCAGACGATGTGAGGATTGGTCGCTGCCTCTGCTCTGTACAACACCTCTACACCTTCTGACAGAGGGCACAGGTCAACTGTGACTAAAGGACAAAGGGACGGTCTCTACCAACGGCAAAGTCCACACTCTGGAAGGAGAACACAGGCGAATGAGAAAGGAGAAGGCCACTGATGTCAAACTGGAACAGCTGTCCCTGATCAGAGAGGAGGGGCCGCTGCACTCTTTATCAGCTCCTTCCACTGATGTCCTGACATTTTACCCTGCCAGTTTCACAGGAAGTCACGTCCACATAAACAGCAGCAAATGCTGGAGTGGCCACTCCGTGCTGAGACTGTAATCAGACGCTATCGGATGTCGTTTCTAGGCTTTTAAATACAGTTTTAAAATGAAAGTCGGGATGCTGCTTGTACCACTGGGGAGGTTAGCTGAAATTTTTTTGTCTCATTTTAAATATGATAAGGAAAAAAGGACTAGCTCTCTGTTGAACTAGAATTTGTACTTTCCCATTGTTTCCAGTTTCAGGACCTTTGGATAAAAGCATCAGATGTAAATGGGTCAGAGAATGGAAGCTGATTCCTCTTTGCTCCGCCTCCAGGAATAAAGAGATAAATTGAGGCTGAGCTCCGGTGATGAATAGGTGTCGTGTCCGGGGGCTGTGGAGGAACACCTAAGCTGCTTCAAGCCACACAAACAAGAGATAAGCTGCTGGCCGACAAGTCACCTCAGCTCAGGCTTCATTCATAAATGTACTTCTTATGGCAGCACCAACCTGGAGGGAAGAGGAGTGAGCCTGTGAGATGTTCAAATCCTGAACCAGATGGATTAAGTGGATCTGCTGGAAGGAGTCATCCGAAGCCGCTTCACATCAACATCAACATGTCATCTTACTGTGCAGCGTTTTCAGTGAAAAGGCATCTGATTAAAGATTTCCACGAAGGCTGGTTTTGCACCATCCGTCCTTGAGCTCTGGAACAATATGAATAAATAGAGTATATCCTGTATATTCAATTGGGAAGTCATATGTAAATGAAATGACCTGATGGGAGTGCTTTTAATCCACTTCATTGTCTGCAAACTAATATCTACCATCGGACACCGTACCTCATCATATCACCTCACACTAAATATGTGTTGACGCTTCATAAAGGGAGTCCTGAATACCACGCAGTGATCCCTGCAGTGAACCAGAATGTGCTGTACTATTATGTGAGTACTATTCAGTGTGTACTGAAGTTGTGCCTCTGTGATTTCCTGCCAGGCTGTTCAATACGCCTCCGAACATCCACAACGCCTCCACCTTGTTTATGAAACCCATAGCAGAGAAAACCCGACACTGCATCAGGAGTGCACCGTTTCTCCCTCTTCACTCTTCCATTCCGGCATTTTCCATTTCACCATAATGACAACACCAACACAGCAGAGCGTGACATGAAGAAGAAAACCCTTCTGAGCCATTAAGAGATAGACACAGACAGGATGGAGTGTTTACAGTGAGCTGGCCTCTTTCTGCTCTTCAATTTCATCCGCCTTTGTCTCTTTCCTCCCATCCCCTCATCCTCTCTAACACTTCATATCTCTCCCTCACCACACTGCTGTCTGTGACCATCTGGGATTCTCCATCACTCATCTCATCCTCTGTGCACATCATAGTTCTGTCTCCCATTGTTCATTTTCCTCCCCTCTCTCTTTCAGAACCTTGCTCCTCTTTTATTTCCATCTCTTCATCTCACTTCCCACTTGTGGTGCTTTCTTCTCCCCGCCACTTCCTCCATCTCTGTGCCCATTCAATACAATATTCACCCTTTTTTTATTATTATTACTTCAGCAGTTCATAATCTATGAGACAAGATTTTACAACTCAAGAAAGTTTTATCATAGCTATTTTTTTATTTTGCCAGCAGGAAAAATAGTAGAAATATGAAATTCACACGTACAAAGACTGTGCTCTTGTATGTTCTTGATTTGCCAACATTCAAATATTTGCATGTGTAACATGATGACAGGTGAGAAGCTGCTTCAGGAAACTGAAGCTGCCAACTCTCCCTGTCCATGACAGGCTTCATTTTAAAATTCATATGCATTTTTTTTCCGCATTTCTAAAATAGACTGTTAATAAAAATGGACTGCTCTCCAGTAGTGTATGTTCATGTTGGCGTCTCGCTCACACAGAGCCGGGCCCAGGTAGACCCACTTAGAAAGCTGAAAATCTCAGCAGCCGCTGTGGTGATTGATTGACTCAGCACCTGCTAAGCCACACTGTATTCTGGGCATTGTGTGAAAAGAGCCTGTGAACCTGCCACCAAAACATTTATATTTTGGACAAGATTCTTTTTTGTGGGTTGAAAATATCTCGCCCTTGTTTCCTGTGTTACTTTCAGCCTCACGTGCAGGAAGAGACAGATCCTGTCAGCAAAATGAGACAAAACCAAAGCTGATGGACAACCCTCTGTGAGAAAGACAATAAGGTAAATGGTACGATCCCACGTGTTCCCTCTGCCCCACGTGTCTTCCCTCTCTCCCCCCTCCCCCCTCCCCCAGCCCGTGCAGTGTCATCTATTCTGTATATTTAAGGTGGACAATTTCAGGGGGTTATTAGGCTGAAGAGGCAGAGCCTGAATGCAAGTCAATCCTGATATTAAGGTAATTCATCACACTATTGATGCTTCACGCTTGCCACATTCTGCATGCTGGGCCTGTGCTTCCCTGCTATGTCTTAGAGTGTGTGTGTGAGAGACAAATAGAGTGTGTCTGTGTGTGTGTGTGCAGCTGAAGGCTCAGAGGCTAATATTGCTTCATAACAGACTATTTTCCATGCCACATTAGGCCTCTCTCCCTCCTCCCTCTCTGCTTGTCTTGTCTCAGGCACAATAATAAAATAACCCAGCATGCCATGGGCCAGCGCTGCCGTTGCTACTGTTTGTTGAGCGCGGCTGATCGATAGAGGCTGTGAATATTTTCCACTCGTCTCTGTCCTGTTGTACGGAGCCATCGATCCGGACTCAACAACACGCCTCCGAAGATACGAAGGTGAGCGGGGAGACGGACACGAAACCAGACAGGTGGCTCTTCAAAACGTCCTGGAATGCCGAAGAGCGAAACCCGTTTCACCTCCGCGCTTCGATCGGCGGATTGCTCACTTTATAAGTTCACGACAGCTGGGGAATGGGGGAATCTCTGCTCCGGGACGAGAAGAAAAATGACGACACATCAGTGTCTGATGTAAACAGGAAGATGAAAATTGCACACACACACACACACACACACATCCATAACTGAGGCGCATATATTAAAATGACTGTCAACAAAAGGTCACAGGTTCAAACACAGTAAGACCTGATATGTTCACATCAAGTTTCCATGAGCATAGTGTAAATGAATATGAACATATTCTGTGTAATAGTTGATACATAATAGAACAGTTCATCCATCAATCAAGCTTTCAGGCTCCTCCTGTGCCTGGACTTTGCTCCGTTGTTCTGGAGACAGTCTGGTTGCTATCACTGGACCTATGTCCTGACAAAGGCCACCAAATGTGGCTGAAAGCTTCAGAAAAAAAAGAAAGACCTTGTGGAAAAGATGTGGAAAAGACCTTCAGGCTTTCAATGATTTCTAAATTCATCTATCCTGAGGAGGCATCTGAGAAAACGACCCTCCTGTCGTTTCTGACATCAAACAGGAGGTATGAAATTAAAAGATTACAACAGAATAGAAACTATTTTATGTGGGAACCTTGTGCAAATCATGCATTAGCCTGGAACCTCAGGATTTCATCAAACATGTTCACAACAAAGTTGAATTGTGTCTGAAGTTTGAGCTGAAAATTGATTTAAGACTTAAGACTCCACTTCTTTGAGGGATGATAGGCAGAACGCAACAAAAGAGGGAGAAACAACAAATTACAAGTGAAATTGCAGAGTTTGATTCATACAGGATTAGTATTATCAGGGGGCTCTATCTTCAGCAGAATGTGGAAGGCAATTTGCACTTTTAGTTTACAAATTACAGACGGTGCAGATTTGTTGAAATCACTGGCAGTTTCCGCAATTATTACAAATCGCAGGACGTCCCCTGGTAGTGTTAGAGCTGAGTGAACAAGTTAAGAGAATAAATGCTGAATTTCTGAGGTTTGAACCAAGAGACAGGAAGACAGGAGATGTGACACTGGGGGAAATTAACAGTGACTCTGTGACTTTATATCCTTTTAAAGGCACCATTGTCTGATGTATCCCTGTACTGTCAGTCATCTGTCTTGTCATTTGCTGGTAAATACCACTACTTTCTTCCCTCAGTTTGGAATAAGTGGTCCCATTTCTCTGTAATACCTGCCTGAGGGTCCTTCTCAAATCACCTGCCCCCCAGCCTGAGCTATGACGCATGTAAGGAAGCTTCCCGTATCTCTCTGTGGTCAAGTGCTTGTTGTCAGTGAACGTCCTATGGCGTTATTAAAGTTGGATCATGCTGAGAGAGGTTGTCCTCTCGCTCTACCTCTCTGCTGCTCTTCCCAGAGACAAAGGGCTTATTTTTAGCTGAGTATTACACATACAGTACACACTCAGTCTACACACAGTCACGCTCGATCGTGAGCACAGACTCTTTCACACAGACGTACGCAGACAGCAGAGAGACAAACGTACTCAAAGATGCCGCTTGGTTGCTTGAGAAAAGGAAGTTAACACATTAACACCAACACACATCTCTTACATTAAGTTAAGAGTCTTTTCCTTCCTTCACTCTTACCTTATTTCTGACCTTTAAAGGAGAAACAGAACTACAGACATAAAGGAAAACAGTTTAAAAAGGCTAAAGCAAAATCCCAACCTTCAGCTTAATTAGTGGTCTAATTAGGAGACCCTGCAGGTAAAGATGTGCTTCGAAAATGAGGACAAAAGTTGGCAAATAATATTTTGGACACACCAGCAGTAAGATGTTCCATGTACCATCCAAAAAGCAGGGAGGGAGAGAGGAACTGGACACACACAGTATGGGCAGATACTGATAAAAGTATGTTGATGTATGAGGAAGAATCTGCCTACAGCCTCCTACATAAACACATTGTGACGCGCTGGTTTAGACTGAATGGTTTACACATCTCATTTATGAACATGTTAGCATTAGGATGGTGTTAGCATACATGTAGCTGGGTCAAGAGTAAGCTGATGGAGAGGCCAGAGTAGTTTGGGACTCATTAAAAGTCTAATAGCACCTATCAGCTCCATTAGATCAAGGGTCCTTAACCTTTTGCAGGCAGGAAACTCCCAGTGCTTCACTCAGGCTCATTAAAACATATTACTTCTTCACAGCTGAATCCAAACTAAACAAGAAGGTCAAACTACCAAACACCTCATTAACAACCTGACATTTAAAGAAAAAAAACTAAAACAAAAACAAAAACACAGAAAGTGGTCTCACCTCGACAGCCAGACTCATTAAAACACATTACTTCAGTTTAACTGCAATCCAAGACGCACAAACTACAGAACCAATTATCAGCCTTATTTTAAAAAATAGCTGTTATTGCCACGATGACGGGTCCAGAAACTGCTGCAGCTACGGTAAAATAAATCAGTCAAACTGTAGATTAGTTGCACTGTCTCAGGCTCAGTAACAGCTCCTCTCTAATGTCAGGGTTCAGCTGAACATTAATACTGAAGACTGAAAGTAAACAAGCACCTGCTCTGTGAAATCACATTTCACTTTAATTCACCTCCATTAATCCTCATGTCGACTTCAACAAATGAACGACCCCAGTCAGCAGCTAAAAACCACAATCCTCCTTCAGCACTGCGCAGAGAAGGATGAGATGATGGTCAGTGATCAGAGGGCTGGTAGTTTGAATTCTGTAGTGACGGCCTTCAACTGTCAGAGGAAACATTGAGTCCAGGTGACATTTATCTACAGTAACTTGCTGACAATTAGCTCCCCTCACTTTGTCAGTCTGAACCAATAAATGAATAATGAGGCTGATGTGTATTCTTTTTTCTAATAACTCCCTGTTTCACTTTCTCTCTTTATGTCTCCACTTTTTTTTTTTCGTCTTTCCCAGCAGCGACATTCGACTCCTATGTGACTGGTCTTCCATCCTGTCTCACTTCTGATCCACTTTAAACTTGGTGCAGATCTTTTCCATCTTTAAAGCAGCATTAATCCAGCTGGACCTGCCCTCCCCTCTTCCACTTCATCTTGTAATTGATTCATATTGTTTTACTCATAACTATGATTGATTCCTGCAGGGAAAAAACCTATCCAGCCCTTAACTACCATCAAATCAAAATCAAATGTGACTAATGCAAATCAAAACTTTGAGAAGAAGAATATCATTAGATGGCGTCCTGAATATTAGATTAATATATTAGAGGCGTCTCCATATAGTTTCAATATAGCAGTATTACCTAAAGGACACTCAGAGCTGTGATTACAGGCACGACGGTGATGAATAAAGGTATGAGGCAGAGTTGAGTATCATCAGCAGGAGTGAAGTGCCTCTAATCACAGTACTGAATGTCCTCTCAGGAGAAAGTCTGCCCCACAGGTAAGGAACATTGTCAGTGTTACAACAGCTGTAACAGTGGCTGCACGGCCTGGAGTCATCTTCTTCACAAAAGGCTGTTATTATCAAGTAAAAACACACATGAATCTGAGGAATCTGCTTTGTCACTGTAGCTGCTGCAGTGCAGTACAGCCTCTGACCTGTCTGGGGTATTACAGCCTGATGTTCACTCTGAACAGAACAATGTACTCATTATTGTGCTTCTCAGGACTTTGGACTTGCTTGTCTTAGATACACAAGTGCGAGGATGATGAGGATGACAACGTAAGGCCGTCCCCAGCTCACATTCTGACCACACTTTTTACACTTCATCAGGAGGGAAGTTCATTTAGTTTTTTTACTGTTGATTGTAAACTGTACATGCAGTTCAAATCTGAGTGATTATGCAGAGAGTCTGAAGTTAATAACGTTTTGTGGTATTCCTGTCAATCACCCCTCGTAGTGTAGTGGTTGGCATCAGCCAGTACGCTGAATTTGACATTTTCTCTCCTGCTGTTGGGACTGGTGCATCCCTAAAAGCAACATATATAGCAAACACAGTCTGTCACGTGTGTGATCAAAAATAATAATAATAATAATCTCAGCCTAGAGCTCTAAATGAAAAGGGTTCAGAAATGACCAGAGCAAATGGGCCCCAGATGGAGGTTGTGACATCAATTGAAGGAGAGGGGATGAGGTGGTGTTGTCATTCAGACTCAGACCTCTGGCAGATAAATGGCTCTAGTTTCTTTCATCAGCATCAGAAACACAACATCTGCTTCTTATTGCCTCTGTCAGCAGATCACTGCTCTTCACATTGTGTGTCTGAAATGTACCTGTTTCTGCATGATTAAGATGGAGGAGACTTTTGTGTACAGTAAACAGTGGACCTTGTATGTGTGGCATCCATCTGTCAGTCTGACGCATTGCCCCAGTCAGCAGCAGTCTCCCCTTCACACGTCATTGGCTGTCGCTGTGAGACCAGGACTTATTCAGCCAATTAGCTCAGAGCGAGACAGCAGTGAAGGGACCTGCTGTGTAAGCTGCTGCCGCGTCTCTAAATGTCAGTGGCCACAATCAATGGCTGCGATACGCCGAGAGGAAGGTGAGCAAGCAGGTGACATGTCGTCGCACCGGAATATGTCATCATATCACTGAGTGAAATCTCTGCAGCGCTGCTGTTTGGATGCTGCGGTGACACAGCTGCTAAGTGAAAAGTGATGTCAAGTTTAATTATTGAGTGTGGAACAGTTGTTAAGTGCTTCACAAAAACAACAAATAAAAACATCTCACTAAATACAAGTGGGCTAAATCGACCAGAATGCATTGCATCCAGGATGACCAGCCATACCTTTCAACACTGATCAAGTCTAAGCTAAAGTTTCACCGTCACATTGGATCTCTTCATTCAGTGAAACATATTTGTCATATTTTCTAAAGTTTCTCAAAATACACCAACACCGAGGGCAGGCACTGAAAACATGTTCAAACTTGTGATCTTGTTTACTTGTTCTTTCATTGAATAGTTCCTGACTTCAATCAGAATTATTTCCAGATAGTGATTTATTCAGACGAAATTACTGAACATCTGCTTGTGTTTTGACAACACTCAACATTTGAGAACTTCTTTTGTAAAATGTTAAAAAGAGGTTTTGTAGGATCCACAATAATACTTTTTAAAGTAAGGTATTAATAGTAGCTTTTAATCTTCTATAAAATGTGAGACCCTTGTTGGTTGTGGAATATAATACATGGGAAATGAGCTAGATACAAACTGCAGGACTAATACAACAATACAACCGACAAAACAGACACACATATATTTAGCTCCTTGGATGTTGTGATTACATGGAATGCTACAGCTACAGAGCGACAGTATGATCCTGTGCTGTGCAGCTCTCACAGGTATGAACTGTGCTGAACTGAAAATGTAAACATGTCTCTTTCTGTTGATAAGTAGTTATTGAAAGAAAAATCAGTTTTGCTAGCTTTCTGAAAGGTTCAGCCTCCTGTGGTCTCAGCACTTGAACCACACTAAGCTCTGAGTGTTCTCTGAGACATGCAACACACTGACATTTACTGCTAATGTCAGCAGAAGAGGAAAACTTTGTAGACAAATTCCTGGAGGACAGAAAAGCTTCATCAAATGCTGACTGTCTCTTCTCCGTCCTCTCTGATCCCGTCAGCTGAAGCCGTTGTTGTCGAATATGAGACCGGACAGTTGTTTGTCTATTAGCGCCGCTAATCACACTGAGACACCCATGTCAATAAAACTCATTATATGAAACGAGCAGCTCATCAGCTGGGCCCTGCCCTGCTTATCAGCACAGCCAGGTCCAATTCATCACTGCCGCTTTTATGAAACATCATCATGTTTTTAAATCACAGTGTGGGCTGGCCTGTAACTGATTACGTGTAACGGACAAAGTCTAAGCTGATTACTAACTTAAAAGTATTAACAGTACTTAGAAAAGCTGCTAATAGCACAGGATAAACTTAATCTTTTGGTTTGCAGTTTAATTATCTTCATTACTGATAATTTACTGTTTAATGTTTTGACCTAGCCTGGGTTTGCTTGGTTTTCCCGGCTCATGGCATGGTCAGCTCATGTCCTAACATGCTTCATGTCTTACATGTCGTTCCATTCAGGATAAGTTAGGCCACTCAGAAATGCCATAATAATTCAGTGTCACTTGTACTCAACATGTTCTACCCGGGGCGCTGTCAACAGGCCACCATCACTGCAATGATCTGACTTGTAAAGCAGCATAATAACACCGACGTGCAAAGGATTTCATACACAATCTTTGACCAGGACACGTCTACACTTTCACCTTTCAGAGTTTGATTAAATGATGCTTTTCATCATATTACAATGGAAAAAATAACGGACTGCAAGTTTGTTCAGTCTATAATCATATGCTATTAATACCCATGTTTCATATACCAGGTCAGAAGGACCTGCTGCTGCTGTTTTCTTTCCATTTCTTAATCTGATGATTAAGATGTGACATCTTAAATTATAAAGAGCACTCTTCATCAATCAAGAGATATCAGAAAAGTTAAATAGAGAATGATGTTTCTCTCCAACTAAAATCTAAGGGTTAATGAGTAAATAAAGATTTCATAGTCATTTAAGGCCACAGGAATATTTTCTACATTCTCATGGCGCTGACTCTCATCTGATGTGATATGTTGGTGTTGTAGGAAGTGACACTGCTCTCACTGCAGGTCTCTCTAAATGTCAGCAACTCAGTTACTAAAATGACATGTAAATTAAAGTGACACAAATGTGATTTCTTCAGACATGGCTGTGTCATTTGGAAATGACTCCTTAAGTCAGAAATGTGTCTTTCTGCAAACCCACTGAAATGACAGTGTAGAATCCAAAAATGACTCCATTTGCCTTTTACATTTCAAAGCTCCAAGTGCAGAGACATGTGAATGTCTCCAGGCTGAACACAGACAGATGTGATGAGGAGACCCGACAACACAGACAGAGATCATATCAAAACATACAGGGGCTTAACCAGCTGATTAATTAGACTAATACAGCCATGTTGTGTGTGTGTGTGTGTGTGTGTGCCAGCTGCACTGTGCTGAGGTGTGTGTCTGTCAGCTTGCGGTGCTTCATCACTGTTGTTGTCACATGTCAGTGTGCTGATGCCAGATGTGTCAGTCAGTGTTTAAAGCCTATTAACAGTGTCAGATGTGATCGGCAGCAGCTGGACAAACAGTGACGCTGACACTCTGTTGCCTTCAGCCAGAGACACTGATCTACATGTGAAGCTGTTAGTCCTGTTAGCTTCTAATGTGATGCTCTATTGATCCATGTAAGACAATACTTTTTTCCTCTCTGCCTGTCCCTACACAGGGAGGTCAGAGGTCAATGTCAGCTATGGTAAAGCATCTAGCTGGTGTCCAGAAAATTCATCTGTCAGTAAGATACATCAATAATGAAGGTGCACTGCTGACACAACTGACATCAGTGTTGTTACTTTGGGCAGCTTATGACTTTAGTTTTGATGCTCATCTCTGTTAGTGTTTGCTTCCAGTAATTCCGTCTCATAAACAGAGGAAATGAGGTGTTACAGTCCAACGCTTTCTGTATTTTTACCTGCTTCGTTTGAAGAAAACATTTCTATGCCTCAAATTTGTGATAAAATACTGTATCAATTTTGGAGTCACTATAGCAATATTAAAACTGTATGAATTCAGCCTTTCTCCAGTCCCTGTTTCCCCCACTTCTGATCATGTCAGCCTCACCTCGTCATTAAAACAGCTAATGTAATAAGGACACAGACAACAACACAAACACAAAGCAAAGATAAACATGCAGCGTTGTAAAGCTGCTCAGCTGAAGTGGGACAGGGACAAAATGGGATGAGACAAAGAGCAAAACAACAAACACATACACTGATTATGCAAACACACACTTTCATTAGAAAAGAATACTAGTAGTGTGTGTGTGTGTGTGTGTGTGTGTGTGTGTGTGTGAGCCTGACTGCTAAATGAGTTGCTGGAAGTGAGCGGCTGTGAGGAGGCCAGGCTGGAGGAGAATGTTTCCCTGTTGATCTGAGTTGAGTTGAAGGAGTAGAAATTTGACCCAGTGCTGCTAGCTAGCTAGCATTATCTGGCAGCTAACTGTCAGCTGGGTCAATACTTGGCTGTAGTTCTCTGTCTGCAGTCCAGAGGCTGCCTGCTCCCATTACTGCTATTCAAAGGATGCATTCACTCCCCTGCTCTTTTTATAGGCCAAGACGCAGTTATGGCTCTGGCACTGTCCTGACTCCTCGCTGCTTCTCTCCAAACTCCTCTAGTTCTATCCTCCCCTCTCCCCCCATCTCCTCTGCTTTCTTCTTCCTCATCAGTTGTACAGTTTATGCCAAACACCCAAAGCACAACTGAAATTTGCATGTTTCCTTTGCAGCCACAGCAAAACATGCACTGGCCTTGTTGAAACAATCAATATTTCTGTGCAGCTTCATTCATCACAGCCTGCAGCTGATCAGTGTCTCTGGTTTTTACGAGGAGCAGAGTCGTGTGTTTAGTTCCTGTTTCTTCTGCACTTTTTTCCTCTTCCTGATGATACACTGATGATGCATGACCAGCTCAAACTGGTATGAGGTACACCTACACTGTCTAAACCCCATTTTAATGGCTACTTCAGTATGTATTCAGGTTGATTTAATCAGAAGTTTGGTTATGTTATATCACCTGACAACCTAGATATCTGTTTGTCTTTTCATGTACAACTTGCCAAATCAGCGGGTTCTAGGATGTTTGACAAACACTGTTCAATCTCCAGCTTTCTCTCCCATGAGTCCAAGTCTATGCAAACATACAGTGCCTCAGAAATTAATTTGTGGTCATGCTCAGTTGATTTAGTCTCACCACAGAGGAAATCCTGGCATTGTACAGCCCAGATCTTCACGACCCGCCTCCTGCTCCACCCGCTCCTCCTCGTAATGACAACAATTTGCTGCTCCTCTGCTCTGATGCACCACACCTTTTAATCCCTGAACATCTGAGTCTCTGCTTAATGACTGCTAATTCCTTCCTACTGTAACACACAGAGAAATGAGAGATGATGACGTGTGCATGCTTCAGATTTGTCACAGGGAGGGGGATAGAGTTGCGTGAAAAGGATTTGTCTGTGTGTGATGTCACCCGACTCAATTAAATCTTGTGTCAGAGAAACATGGGGCCTGGATGTACCCACATACAGTACCTGCTTTAAGGTTCAGTAGGTTCAAGCAGCAGGAGATGTTTTACACATATCACTGTTTGAACCACATTATTTAAACCAATGAACGCATACGATATGTCTGCCTGTCCTAACAGATGTAGCTCAGCCATGCTACTGACTCCAGTTGATGAGTGAACTGCTGTCATTACAATAGATCAACAAAAATTAGACCTGTGCTGTAGAAAGCCAGACTTTCCCTTTAAACATGGCAGTATACTGCACACAGAACTGTGCATATCTAACATATACATGTGCAACTTGCAGTTAACCTTTAGTATTTATATGATTTGATTGTTTAGTCAATGAAAAGTTGAAAATAGTGAAATATGCCCATCACAACTTCTGAGAGCCAAAAGTGATGACGTCTTGTTTTCAGGGAGGCCTGATGGCCTGGGGGCTTTAAACCTGGATCTGCATCGGAGTTTGAGTTTGGTCAGGTATATTTGTTGTTGATATTGTTGTTTGTTCCCCTGTCACACTCTCTCCTCATTATCTGTCATCTCTCAAATGTGGAATGTCAAAAATGCCCAATAAGACTTTAAATTGTCTGAGTGACAGTCCCAAAGTCAAATATATTTAACTCACAGCTGTGAGAGAGCAGGCATGAGGAAGGCTGGTTTCATATACAGTATGTGTGCAGACTGTGGGGCTGCTCTCGCTCAGTGTATAATGTGAGTGTGTGTGAGTGTGTGTGTCACAGCGGTGTCAGAGTATTACAGCCTATCAGAGCTAAATGTGAAACATGGCTGTGTAAATGGGCTGAGAGATAGAAATGATGAGAGCAGCTATCAGCAGGCAGAGAGACCACAATTACCACCCAGCTCCAATCTCACCCTCCGCTGAATGTCTGATTCACTGAGGGACTGACTGTTTCACCGGCTGAAGGTGCCCTGTGGAGACGTGCATCTGAATGCAGATCTCCTGAGCCTGTCATGTAAAAATACTGTAAAAATAATTAGCCACTGTGCCAATTAGAGTCTATGTGACAGTTTTAGTCCTGTGTTAGAACAAATCATTAGCTAAAGGATAAATTATTACAGTTCCTTGGTAGTCCTCGCTGTTTTCCTTCCTCTCCTGCGCTGCATACTATACCAGTGTTGGGGATTAGTTCCTGAATCAAACTGGATCCAGAGATAACTCTAAACCAATGAGAATATGGCTACAGATATGCTAATGAACATGCTAATAAACCACTCAGATTATAACCTCCCTGAAGCAAACATCCAGTGTTACTGCCACCGCTGTTTTGGCTTTATCTTGCACATACATGTTTCATGTTTGAAGAAAAACTCTGGTATTACCAGCGTTATCATTTAAGGTGTCAGAGAAACAAAGTGATATGGAGACAAATGAATCAAAATCAATATACAAATCCAGGGTGATGGATACAGTACCATGAACATAAAGTATCACAGGATATGAACAAAGCAATCAGACAATGTTTGAGTCACCAGCAGAGCCTAATATCTGCTCTCACAAATCCAGTTATCAAAAGATAGTTATCCGCAGATTTTCCGGCTACGAGCTCCTTCATAGCTGCCAATCATTATTTTAACGAGATAAAATCTCAATGAAAAACATTCATTGCAGCTGCAAAAGTAACATGTTTCACCAGGATAAAGGGCATAGATCAGAAGCAGACAGCTACAAAGAGGCAGCACACAAAGCTCAAACATATCAAACAATAAAAGCAGCGGACTCACTCATGTAATTACATCCGACATTTAAAAATGTTAAGTAGTCTGGTGTGAGTTTGTGAAAGATGTGGATAACTGACATTAATGCTTTCATGTCTAAAGATGAACAAACTTTTAGGATGAATAAATAAAAGAATTTGACTGAAAGAGTGCTCCATTAATGTTTAATATGGTCAGTGTGACTCAATTGTTACATGTGAACTGTATTAGGAGCTGATGTGCAGATATTTTAGAAAGGTTCAGGACACAGCAGCACATTAGTGGTTCAGACACTCTTACAGTCGCCTCATGTTTCCCCAACGGCAAAAAAGATCCCTGTCAAAGACGATGAAAACAACCTTACATCACATCCTAAAAACAATCCATTATCATAATTATCTTATGATATATATCTAAACCAAGAGGGCAGAGGTTTCTTTGTCCTTGTTTCAGTGTTGTTACCAGTTCCACTATATCATACAATATATATTTTAACACTCTGCTACAGTGTTTTGTGTGTTTATGACTGAAGATATTCGTGCAGTGTCCACAGGAACTGTGATGAATTCTGTCGGGAATCAAACAATTCCACTGCAATTAACATGCAGCTGCAGATTTCATCCATTATTGATGACAAAGAGCAGCCTGCTGCCTCCGGCTTCCCACAAACCACTGCATCTGATATAAGAAATAACTGTGAACGTGAAGTGATTCGACTGATCTGTGGAAGGGGGATTTTACTTGTACAGTAAATTAAGGACTTTTGAATTGTCTCTTCCTGAGGCTGCAACCACTCATTATCCTTTAATCATATTAATTTCTTTTCTTTATTTGTCATTTGGTCTAAAAAATATGAGAAAATTCACAGTTTCAGCTTTTGGTTTTGATTAAACATCTGTGATCTGTGAAGCTGTGTGTGTGTGTGTGTGTGTGTGTGTGTCCAAACAACAGCAACTGTTGTTGCATTGCCTCCACCCTACAGGAATGATGACTACATTTTAGAGCTGCAACTAACAACTATTTTAATTATCACTCACTGTGTCATTTGTTTTAGACAATGATTTATTGTTTAGACTGTTGCAAAAAAATACCCATTACAGATTCAGGGAGTCCAACATTCAGCCTTCAAATTCTTGTTTTTGTCTCACCAGTATTCAAAGCCAATGTATTTAATTTACAGCGACAGGAAGCAGACAAGCTGTAAACTGTTAATCACTTATTAAATCAGTTAATTATTGTCCATTAATTTTCTCTGGCTCTGTTGAATTAGTTGATTAATTGAATATTTTGTTAATTAATTGAACAGCACTGCTCTACTTGTCAGGCAGCTGACAGCCGGATCTGAGAGCCTGGATTAAGCCCAGATTTAGCCAGATAACTTTTAACTGCAGTCTCAGAAATAACAGCACATCCGGATGAATATCGCTCTGACACAGCAGAGTGGTTAAACCACTAAAAAGTGGACTACATGCCTCGCTAAGGAAGGGTTTTTATCATTTTATATTAATATGAAAAATATAACGCTGACAACTGCGCTTTGGATCACAGCATCTAGTTAGACTGCTTCAACGTGTTAAACTCCCTTAACAGCGGGCATTAATAAACATCTATTCATATTCCATAAGCTGCTGCCAAATAATTTTCACAAAGCTAAAACCATTCTTTTCTGCAGAAAAAAACTGACTGGACTTGTTACAATTAGTTGAGAGATAATATTTTGAAACAGCACGGCACCCATTGTGATTCACAATCCCTCCTAATCCAAAACCTCCCCAAGGCAGCAGAGTGTGCCAGGACGGCCCCTTTATTTCTGTCCAATAATAAACGGCCCAACAGCACTGCTGTCCCAGAAGCCCCTGCGGTTGCCATGGTAGTTAATAAGGCTCGTTAAGATCAAAGGCACAAAGAAGACTGTTGACTCTCCAGGGGAGGCGAGCGGAGCCCAAAGGAATGCAATTAAGGCTGAGGCAGGGATCCTCCACATACCTGATGTTACGCTAACAAGTGTGGATGCAGCTACGGGACACACAGCAGCTTCAGGAGGAACGATCACTATCTGTGTGCGGGAATGTGTTTCAGACAGAAAGAGAATTAAACAGACTGCATCTGAATAAAGCACAGAGTGTGTCGTGTGTGTATCTGCAAAATAAGCTCCAACATGTGCTCACAGAACTACAGCAGGTGTGTGTATCCTCATTTAACTCTGTGTGTGCGTGTAAATTGAAAGCGATGGGTGGGCACAGAGGGAGATGAAATGGATAATGGGTGCTCACTGAAGGCAAAAAGCTCACCTCTAATAACACAGACTGATGGTTACAATTACTATAATCACTAATAGATTTAGCGTAACTGCCACTTTAATGTTATTTTTTATGAATTGCTGAAATAACTTTGAACCAGAGCGAGCACATTTAATTTAATTACATACAGAGTTCAATTATTGGTTTTGAGCAGTTTCTCTGAGGCAGTGAGGACGTCCATTAGAAGATATGTTTGCTAAACAGTGTCTCTGCTACTCTGAGTTCAATGTCCTGTGTCCTCTGGTCTCAGCAGCAGTAAAGGAGGAGTAACAGTAAAATCCATTTTATAGCACTTTCCAAAAACAGAGTTACATGGTATTAAAGTATAAATAGCAAAGTAAAACTTAGAACAACGGTTGTACGGGTCCCATATCAAATCTGAAGGGTCAGAAAATTACTGATTTTTATTTTTTGGCTTTTTCTCCTGTGAAATCCTGAACACTTTCACCTCTTGGTGTCTGTAAAAATCCTTCAAGTGAAACAGTGAATGATGGAAACCTCCCTCCACAAACTTTATAGAGGTCACAACCCTGCAATCCATGACTTTTTAAAACGGTATCAGTCAAGAGCTGTTCAACTTTGAGAAAAAAGACAAAGTTCTTTGAGTCATCAGTTGCCCCTGGGTATCCTTTACTTCAGAGGGTTAGTGACTTATTTATTTATGGGCTGAGAAAATAAATAAATCATCTGTTCCTTGCCAGGTGAGGCCAGAAAAAACCTAGGTTTCACCACCACCCTGATCATTGATGAGGCAGAGTATTTATTTCTGATCACACAGACACATAAGATGAATCATAATCAACACATAGTTTAGTCTTTGTAATCTCTATAATCTCATCATCTCACTGCTGCTGCTGCTTCCTGTCTGATCTGACCTGCAGTGAACAAATGTTTGATTTCCCATCATTCTTCATCTTCAGAGGTCTTGTTTCGACCACTGGTCTAAAGCTCCAACCTAAACAACTAATCAATGATCAGAAGCAGTTCGCTGACGAGCTGCACCTGCTGTCTCCGCTCGTTTTTCTAGGAGCCATCTTAGATCAGGATTGTCCTGCATTCACATCAACCTGACAGAAGCACCACACTGATGTACGGTAAATGGACGGCATTTATATGGCACTTTAACCAAAGTGCTTTCAGATAAAAATGTTGGCTCTCACTCACACACACACACACACACACACACCATCATCTGGGTCAATGACCCAGTTCAGCAGCTCCACCTGCTGAACCCCCTGCCGCCCCACGGCTACAACAAAGAACAAGCACACACACACACCACACACACACACACACACACACGGGGGCAATAATGTTGACTTATCATCTCAATGTTCAGTGAACTGCTCGGCACTGACGGTAATGGTGTGGTTTCATTTCTACCAGAGAATAATCAGGAACATCAGGACCACTGGAGACACACATTACAAGACTAAATGTAATGTTGCTATCACCTTAATGGAATAAAAGCAAAGGCCTGTCAGGTTTAATTAGTGAGTGTGAATCACTTCCACCTCATGCCACTTCTACTTCCTCTGCTAAGCATGTTTCCACTTTGCTTTTGAGCAGTAATTATTTCTTCATTCTGTGTGCTCTGTCACTGAACCAGAGCTCGCACCATCTGAAACACACACACACACACACACACACACACACACACTCCACTGAATTTAAAGTCAAAATATGAGGTCCTGTTTTCTACATGATAGTTTCTTCTTTCAAGGTTAAAGGTTAAAGAAACATCTCAGAATTGTGTTTTCTGCATTTAAGTTGGATTCACACACACACACACACACACACACACACACACACACCAAAGTAAATAGTGGTGGTTTGTTCACATGGAAAAATGGTAACAAGAATCTGCAGCTGTCATTCACTTTATTGTAATTATCACACAGGACAACAAGCAACAACAAGTTGTTGAAGTGAATGTGTTGGAGAACACAATCATATTGGTTCAGAGCTGCAAATGAAGACCTCACCTGTACCTGTAGCAACATGCCACAACCCAGGACCACGGGGATTCATGTCACAGGCCGTGAATATGCAGAACCATAACATTAACATCACTTCATGTAAAAGCTGAGAGGACATGAAAAAGGTGCTGTGATTCTGCTGAGGGAGCGATGTTAATACACACCGACTGAAAGACAGAGTGACAGAGAGAGAGAGAGAGAGGTGGTATGACAGAAGGGTGGATGGATGTTTTGTGTGTGTGTGTGTGTGTTTGAAAAGCTGGACAGGATAATTGGTGTCAGAGTCCAGCTGAAGAGGCTCTGCAGGCTGCCACACTGTCTCAGAGAACAGACGTGGGCAAAGACAATGATAAAGACCTGAAGACGGAGTTGAATAATGACACAGTCAGAGCACAGACTAATCTTTTCAACCGGGAAGTTTCTATTTTTAACTGACAAAGTTAATAAAAGAGAGCTGTGGTCAAAGTGTCCATCACCTCCACAACAGAGGGAAGGTGGAAACCTCCCTGTTCAGCAGAGATTTCACAGCAGTGGTAGCTAATGTAAAAAAAATAAATCGCCTGCAGAGAACTGTTTCCAACTCTGGAACTATCCAGGCTATCGATTGTGCCTCGTTTCCATTTTTATGCTAAGCTAAGCTAACTGGCTGCTGACTATATCTACATATGTACTATACAGAAAATGTGTGGTATCACTCCACAGTTCTAACGCTTGGAAGGAAAGCAAAGAAACATATTCCCTATCCCTGTAACAGAGGACAGAAGTGAAGCGTGAAGGTGGCTGAAAGTAAAGGAAGGGTACGAGAATGTTTCGCTGATTTTTAAACTCACAGCAAACTGTTTTATTTTCTTACAAACTTAGAAAAACTCCAGTCCAAGCTGTTGTTGGTCCACACACTTCTTAAGATGGATGCCATTTTTTACTCATGGGTGTGGGTCCTGAAACATAAGACGAAGCTTCAGGAAAAGAGTAACTTCCAACAACCCAAGATGAACACACACCATCTGCTGGTGGAGCATGTGTGGTTGAAGACAGGCTTGCGTGGTGAGCTGCACACAGGGATTGGTTTAGTTTGAACAAACTTCAAAGAGCACACAACACACTCTAAGGACTTAAAATAAATCCGCTGGAATCCATTCAAGAGAACAGTACTGGGACTGTCTTACTGGAACTCAATCAAATATCTTATGAAAAAGGGAAAATTAAAGGTTTGAAGTTTTCTTTCAAGTTGTTAGAAAAAAACCTACTCTACTGATGTGCTTCACTTTCAGAGAGTGTCTCAGGAGACACAGTGGAAAAATAAGAACCAAATATTTATATAGAAAGTTTTGAGAATTAATAATCTGGATTTTTGGAACAAGGTGGTGGTGTATTTAAAAACATCATGTTAATATTGAAGGGGGTTACAGGGCTATAAACTGGCCTATACACCTGCTTCAGGTAGGTATTAAGTCACATCTTAAATCTACACTAACTAACTTGTACAGTGCAAATCATCCCTGCTAAGTTCCAACATAACTGTGTTTGAACTTACACAGGTAGTCGACAGGCTGCAGTAGCTGAGTCCAAAATACATAATTCTAATAAGCAGGGAACTGCTTCCTATCACCTCAAAAATAAGCTGTCTGATATTGTTTTATATTATATTTATAATGCAGGACAGTCTGCTGCTGTAAGACACTGATAGAACTGGTTTGCTGTCTGATGCCATCTGTGTCTTTTCACTGGCAAGAATCTGTTTCCCACCTTGTCAGAAATAGTTGCAGAGAACAATATTACTTGTTTGGTCTTGTAGATTTCATTAGATGTTTAGTTTGATCTGTTTTTTTTTTTACTATCTAAAGCCCATTGAAACTTTACTGTCAAAGGGCTGTATGAATAAATAAACTTCTCTACGGCACCAGCAGAGACAAATGTGAGATTTACATATCGGTGCAATGAAGCATCATATAATCCATCTGTTTTCTGTTTAACTCCCTCCCTCTGGTCCCACTAAGCAACCTAACACTGAATTAATTGTTTCCCTTTCTTCACTGCTGCATCTTTAATAAAGACGTCCATGGACTAAGCTGCTCTTTCTGCAGGTTTCTGCTCATGTATCAGGGCTTGTTTTCCAATACTCTATACAGTGATCATTAACTTACCTGCAGTTTTTAATCTGGTAATATGACACTGCACAAATCAGGATGTTAGCAGACCACCTCAAAGCTGAAACTTGACCTTCATTCTGGTCTGAATTGAGATGACTGAGAAGTGGGACTGTAACTTTAACTGGTTCTGTTCTGCTACAGAAGCAGAACAGCAAACCTGAAGTCTCACTTCAGTACAACATACGATGTTCTTGCAGAGCCGTTCTGTTCTCGCCTCTATGTCTGCATAATTACACCTGCATCTTAACGGACTGTTCCCCCTCCACTGCCTCCAGCATCACTCTGTTTAGCACAGCTGAGGGAAAATACAGGTACACACTTGTGTTCAGCACACGGATACATTAGCATAAATAAAACACACTAAATGTTAAGCATATAAATATACATGAACTCACACCTACACACACACACTCTGCATGCTGTGTTAAGTGGAGTGCACATGCATAAACACACATAACAGAAACTACACACAGTCAAGCACAGGGTTGCAAAGAAGCACAGGCTCATGTAAAGTCAGAGTGTTTGGGATTTTATTAGAGCAGAGGAGAAGGTGAAGTGAAGGTGTGGCAGTAAAGGGATGATCTATCACTTCCTTCAGCCATTTTATTTACAAGCAGAGTGGTTGTGTTTTATTTTGGGCCATTTGTAGTTAGTACACAGTTAGGGTTGTCTAAGAACACAAGGGGACATTTTGAATAAGGTGGTAAATCACCAGCCATCAAACACTGGAGAGTTTTTCTAACTTGCTGGCTGTGAATCATGCAACTGATGGTTAATACCTGTCTGCTGAATGAGCAGCCACTGCAGCCTGGAGACTAAGCAGCTGGTTTCCTGCCCTAAACTTTATGTCACCGACAGTATTAAAGACTTGTAGGTCTGGAGCGTCAGCACTGGGGATTAAACAAAGCTATAATCTAACGGTCAACACATCATGTGAAACCACATTAGTTCTGGGTATCAACCAGTACTAAAAATATATCACTCACACTCTGAATTGGCCCTCCAGCAGACCAACAAGTCAGAGCTTTCACTTGATTAAATTTCCTCATGAGGATCAACAAATCTTATCTTAAAGATGGGTTGTTACATTTGTGACTTAACACCACTGTAATGAGAATTTTCTTTCTTTCTTCTTCTCTTTTAATGTGAAATAACGGTTGATGATGAAGTCGAGTGTGACTGAGCCGGCCGTCTGGACATGTTGAGTCCAGGTGTGTGTGTGAAATGTATTTGCAGAGTTAAGTCTTCTAACAGCAGGGACAGGGGCTCATTAATAATAATCACATGAATCATCGTCATAACAGCGGAGCCATATGTGCACAGATGTGTGAGTTACAGTGGAGACGTGACTGTGTGAGAATATCTTCCCAACATGGCAGTATCACACTGTGCTCATACACTGACGAGCTACTACTCCTCTGACAGATCTGAAATCCCAGCAGCCTACACAAACAGCAGATTGTTGACTTGAGAGTCATTCTCTGCCACCAGTGCACGTAGGTAAAGAAATGTAAAGCGGATACTTCAGTTTAGACAGTTTTCTTTTAGTCCTAACAGTCAGAAAGCATCACATACTGAACAACTGGGTAGACGCAGAGACAACACACTGGACATCATGCAGCAAGATTAGAGCCATGTCCCTTATCCAACCCTCCAGATCCTGTGATTTTCCTGAACCAGAACAAACACACAGCCACTGACTGCTATCAGCCTTCTGCAGTGAGTGAGTAAATAAAGGAATCTGAGGAGAAAAGGTGAAATATGGATGAAATAATAGATGAAGAGATGCGGGCAGAATAGAGAGTGTTTAACAACATTTTATCAAATCTGAACTGAGCATTAAGCCTGTGTTTTGAAACTGAACCCTTCTGAAGTCCTCATCAAATCTGTGCCGTCCATCCATGTTTTACAATGTTAAAACTCATATTTGCTGAGCGTCTGAGTAACCTGACCGCTATAATGTTACACTGCTCTTTGTTAACAACAGAAATGATATATTTCATAAGAGATTTGTTGGACTCAGCTTCATATATCTGTATTTTACTGACAAACTACATCCAAAATAAAACCAGCTGCTGGGCACATTCTGCAGCATGAACTCTGTTGTTGTGTAATTGGCAGTACCAGGTCCAAGTCAAACATTTTAAATATAATCTTAATAAAACCAGTGGTCAGTGACTGGACAGTTCATTAAATACTGCAGGTAAATCTGTATTTGGAGAGCTGTGTAACTGTAAATGGTGGAGGTGGAAATGAAGGTTGAAAACTGAACAGGAGATTTCTCTTAATATTAGAAGTTAGTTTGACCTGATTGGTCCTGATGCCAAAATCTGACCTGTAATTGGATCAAAAGCCATAATGTGTGTGTAGTTTACCACAGCGTCAATAAATATCTATTAAAGTCAGCATTTAACCTGCATCAGCTGTTTACAGGACGAGCCCTGTCTGCTCCTTATCTGTGCTCTGATGAGAGTGGATGAATGACTGCAGTTTAACTTACTGATAATAGAATGTGCTGGATCCACTGTGATCAGATAGAGAACACTGTCATTACTGCAGCCCCACTTCCAGATAATGTCCACACTAATCTGATCTGTGTGGACATCCATTATTCAGACAGATCCTGGACTGTCAGTGGTCAGCAAGGTGGATAAGTGGTAGGTGGTAAGAGGATGGGTGGCCACTACTGTATGTGTGTATGCGTCTGTCTGTTAGGGTTTTACTCACCTCAGTTCTGTGTTTTTAAATGTTTCATGTAAGTGTGTACATGTGTCCGTACTGCCTGTGTGTCGATCTCATCAGTGCCTGAAAAGCCTGATCTCTCCTGTATGATACCATGATGCATCTGTCTCTTCAATAATAAAACATGGCCCCTTCTATACATACAGCTTCCATTTATCTCATGTTCCAAGCTGTTAAATCTATCCATACATTTTGAAGTCTGTTCGTCCGGACCTTCTTCCATCCGATCTCTTATGGCCCGAGGTCGTGACCAAAGCCTACACATGTTTCAGTTCTGTATCTGACATAGACCTAAATACAATAAACTATAGATTCCACATCCTGTATCTGTGTTGATGAAGAAATGCTCTAAAAAATCTCTACACTAATCTATGGGTTTGGTTTTCTATTTCATGCAAAAAGTGATAAAGTTGATGACTTACCTTTCTGTCATCTGGTTGCCCGATCAGTCCTTCCTGACACCTGAAACAGCAACAAAATGGAAAATTAGTTAAGTATTTTATTGGTTCCTAATGAAGACAGAAATCTTTAAAAACACCTTGCAAATATAAAATGTCATTTTGAAAGTCTCAGGAACAAACATTACTGCGACAGGAGGAGGTAGTATATTTCTGGGGGGACTGTTTTCAGGGGTGGATTAATCCACATTTGGTGCTCTGGTGTGTATTTGGGGCAGCAGTACAGTGTGGTGTGTGTGAGTCAAAATAAACTGTTGTGTGTTTGTGGTGATGGAAGAACATGTCACTCAGTGCAACAGTGCAGCTCACTGATGTGTTTATTGAACAACAAGATAAAATAAGATTTATCAGGCTTTGATACAAACACAATACTTGTTAGTAGATACATTCATTCTTGATTTTCTTTTCATTTGAGCTGATAAGAAAATACAGACAATCAGACTTATCTTGTGAATTGTAATTGGGATTTGTCATTAGGTTTTTTTTACATTTTGTATCAAGCAAATTATCAATTGATCAAAACAAAGTTGAGCAGATATTTCAGTTGTGAAAATGGCCATTATTTGCAACCAAAAGAATGGGATCTTCACACTGCTGCACAACCACAACAGGTTGGACTAAAATAAATCCCAAAATGGCAGGATTGAAAGAGCATTCTGAACAAATTAGACTGCATGTCTCCTCACCATCTCTCAAACGTTTTTATTACCGCAGTTAGTGAGAGGAAGGGGGAGATGACACACAGATGAAGCCATGAGTCAGATTTGATGTTGCGAGAATATAGTTGAACCCACTGAGTCATCACGACACCAATTCTCATTTCATCTTTTAGCATTTGTTGCCAAACTGCATTCTCTTTGCAATGAAGAAACGCTGAAACGCAGCGACTCAGAGGCAAATGGATTCATTTTAAAGACGCAGATGCAGCTGACAAATGGATGTCATCACAGAGGAGAGGGAACGAACGCAGGCAAAAACAGCAGAATAAATTACCGGGACGAGTTTTGTTCCATCTACATGTCTGTATCTGATAGATGACTTCTAAACACCGGGAGAGGGATGGGAGAGAGATGAAGTGTGATTCTAGCAGACAGAGAGCAAAGACGCTGAGAGACAGCAATTCAAAAAAAATGAGCAAAAAATAGATTGATCAATCAGCCGTGAATACAGAGGCTCCTCTTCTCCTCTTTCTCCATTTTATCCTCTCTTGTATCATCTACTCCAGCTTTACCCGCTTCATCACCCTTTTCTCCTTTCCTTATTTGTCCCTACTCCTCCTCTCTCAACTTCTCTTTGCCTTCCCTTCCCTCCCGTTGCTTTCCTTAACTTATTGCGGAGGATATCTCATCCGACAGTGTAGATTATCAAAACCCTTCTCAGGCCGTCTGCCTCTGAATGAAATTGGACTACTTGAGCTTTAAAAGCCAGCCAGCTACTTTGATCTCTAGATAGAATCGCTAACATCACATAGGGCACTCGACGTATGTGTGTGTGTGTGTGTTCATGTGCTTAGGAGGTGGTTTCACAAAAAGAGAAAATCCTGACGACACAGCGGTTCTCTCTCTGAGAAGGAGCCATTTTGGGGATTTGGATTTAGAATTTGTTGGGTAGAGGTTAGGTTAAGCATTTAGTGGTAAGGTGAGTTAAAGATGGAGCTTCAGGCTCAGTAATGAAGGTTGTGCATGTGCTTTCATCACTCTCAGTCTCATGTTTGAGCATCTGACGGCTCCAGCTGTCTCTGCTTGCTGCAGGAAGTCGACCTTATTTGGAGCGGCGCCCACAGTGCTTCCCGGTGACCCGCGATAGGAGGTCCCATGTCTCACTTTGAGCTCAATCAATTACGATGGTAAACACAAGCAGCAGTTAATTTGCTAATGACCATCCTCAGTGGGTTTTTGTAATGTTATAAGTGAGCAATAACCCGACAGACAAAGGCAGAGCTGCAGCTGAAGCAGCACAGACTTTGAAACATGAAAACAAGATACAAGCTCTGGGATTCAGTTCCCATTCAGTTGTTGTCAACCTGCTAAGAACAGAATTCAATTCAGGAGTGTTAAATCTACTGTATATGATTCATGTGATTTCTGACTGTTCCATCCAGAAATGAAAAAAGATTTGACAGAGACATCATGACGTGTGCACAGAAATAAAACAGCAATAAAATAAGAGCACAAGGTCACAACAAGAAAATGTTTCTTGTCTGTACTAGAACCTCTTGTATCAGAGCAGCCCATTTAGCTCAGACAAAAGACAGAAGGAAATTTGGACATTAGACAAGGAATTACTAAGACTGGTCATCGTTATCTGATCACGGCTCCCACTGGACATTCACCCTGATACCTTTACCACAAGCTGAAGCTGAAAACCCAGAACAACACTGACTACTTATTCACATACACACTACGTATCCTGGTTTTGAGTCTTTGAGTCGCTGTTAGTCATCCTCCCTGTTTGTTTAATTCTGAGCTACCTCTGCAGATGGAGATGAACACTCTTTGGTCTGTGACTCTGCCAGATTTGTGCTCCCTGCTGGATTTAGCTTCTCCACCTAATCGCCAGTAATGGAGGACGACAACAAACAAAAACAAACTGTAAATGTTTCCATTGCATTTCCACTGTCAGCCTGAAAATCCATTATTACACCGTTTGCTATATTTTTATTTTCCTGACCAGATAACTTGACCTGGGGATGCACCTGTGCACTCATGGCAGACGCTAATCAGAAGCCTGGATTAGCCATGTCCTCCACCTAGCACATCTGGGTTTAAACCTGGATGCTAATTCAAAACTCAACACCACATCATAACCTGGATACAACTGTTCACCTGAACACACTGCAGCAGCTGTCAAGTCACGCCCTCCATATTAGACTCCACAGCTGATCACAACCAAGCCTCTGCGTCACTGCAGAGGAAGCAGTGGTCGTGGCCGTCTGATCAAATCATCTATAGACCTGACTCCATGCAAACAAGCAAGCACTGATATTGTTCTATTATGAATCCCTCCTCTGTGTGTCGTCATTAATGCAGAGGCCCTTTTAAAGTTGATGGCAGAAAACAAGCAGGGAGTGCTCTGAAAAGTTCAAGCAGACTTTGATGTTAAGTGAAGCAGGAGTGCTGGAGGGAGGTATGGATTCAAGGGAAGGCAAGTACTCTATTATTGTGTGGTTTTCCTTTTAAAAGTTGGTATATGGGCTAATGGCATGCAGCAGGGAAAGTTTTTATGCTGATGATGGTGTATAGTTTCAAGTGTAAGTAAAGAAGTAAACAGGAGAAGTGCTGAGGCATGAATGTATTAGCATTTGGACCAGCAGACAGGCAGTCTGGACCAAGCACACACACACACACACACACACACAGAGAATAGATTCGACACACACATGGCCACACCCACAGACAACCACACATGCAAACAACTACTCCAGCTGTAACAAGATCACTATCAACCATGATTTAAATACCATGATGGGACTGATTCTGGCACATCTGCAGTTGATGTATCGTTCGATGTTGTTCGAGGGTCTGGTTCAATATACAACAAACAAACTGTTTATAATGTTCCAATATTTCATTTTAGTTTAAGTCATTTTACAGGTTTTAATATTGCAGGGTAAGGACCGATTTCTTTTTTCCTTTTTCCTGTGCTTCCTGGGAGCTTCATATAAACATGACCTAGACTTAAATCTGCTTTCATCATCCTGAACCACGGGCTTCTTAACTAGAAATCATGATCAAATGGTTTCAATTCGTCTTTGTGGGTGTGAAAATGAAGTCCAAAATAGAGGGAGCTAGCATTTTTGGCTAGCTGTTGCTCATTCCAGGCCCTGTCTGTTGAGTTAGGCTTCATTTTTCTGATTTTGTTTCTTACACATGTCCTCACTTGATTAAGTCCTTTTTCCTCAAGATAAATCAAGTCTAATGATTGTATTGATTTCTCAGTTTCTGTTGAAGTGATGCAGTTGCTAGCTGAATACAGCAAAGACTTTAAACAGACATGTATTTTGGGCTGAGAGACAGAACAGTTAAGGACAGTCTGACACAACAACCTTCAGCTGCCACAGGCTTCACTGCAGACAAACTGACAAACTGCTGCTTGAAAGGAAAGGCCGGTGAGAAAGCCATACGAGAATTTAATATTTGAACTCTGCCTTCAGATGACTGTAAAATACACTTCACCAAAGAACAATAGAGCTTAAGGTGCAGAGCATGTCTCAGAGATTTCCTCTGGAAACAGTTACAGTAATCCAGTAGTATAAGATAGAGGTACTAGATTAGTCTCCTCTGGATACAGAGAGTTCAAGGGTAAAATGCCACAGTACCATGTGACAGGAAAATGACTTGAGTCCAGTAAAGATGATGTATGACAGCAAGAGGGAGAAAATATGTTCATCGTTACAGTCTGGTAAGAGGAACACTGGCTCTTAACCTGCTAAATGCTCCACTTTCCCCACCTGCTAGCTGCTTACTGTCCGAGCTCATGTTGTGCGGTGACCCATACCCATTACAGATTTTGTTCCAATGTTAGGATCAGAAATATTGATAAATGGAAGTGAAACCGTTACCGTTAAATGAAACCAAGTACCTGACACATGCAGGGCATAAAAGCTTAGAACTGCAGGGACTGTGGCAAAAATAAGAGTAGAAAAACCCTTCCTCACTAAATGAAGGGTAAATAAATCATTTTAAAGACCTGCATAATATGAAGGAAGGGGGGGGGGGCAAGTGTGACTCATTACTATTATCATCCTGTCACAGCAGCCTGTCTCACTGCACCGCTGCAGCTCATTAACCCCCCTCACATCTCCACTGCACCTCTCTGGCTGATTATCTCTGGTTGGCTGTGAGGCAGCAAAAACACTCAGACTGCTGCTTCAAATGGAGGTGCATAAAACAGGCCCTGATACACACAGCTGTACATCAACAGCAATCACATTAATAATAGTTCCACTTAAAACACCCTTTTAGTATTGTCTACACTTGCAGCTGAGAGAAATCAATCATCATCTGGGTGTCTCACTCTGTGGAAGTAATGAGGACTTTAATGATGTAGCACGTCCATGTGCACGTTGGGCATGTGTTATGATGCCATTGTTTTTGATGGGCAGGTAAAATGAACATGAACATCCACCGCAGTAATAACGTTAGCACTGGCACTGTCAAGTGAACAGGTGGGAGGGGACAGGTGCAGTGTGTCTGTGACCACATTAAAGGCCTGGTTTGTAGTGTTTCACCACACAGATGGATATAAAAACATATTCATTACAACCGTGATGAATTTCAGCTCTAAAACCGTCTGTGAATACACCTACATCCTGTGACAATGAGCCATAGTCACACTGATGAGCTGAGAACAACCTGCAGAGTTACAGTGCAGCATCCAGAATATCAATGCATCCAGAAAATGTCACCGACTGGGCAGTGTTCATTCAGCTGCCTGTTTTCATGGCCTCAGTGTCACCTGTGTGGAATAGATGTTACAGTCTTTCTCTATACACCTCTCTTTCTTTCTCCATTCTAACCACCCTCTCCTCTCTATTTGTCTCCCAGACAGTTACCCTCTTTTCTCCTCCTCTTCCTCTCTCTCTCTCTCTTTCCTTGTTATTAGGTTAGTGTAACTCCCTCGATGCAGCATGGCTAGAAAATGAGAGCTAGCATAAACTAATGGGGCGCTGCAAATTCACCTGCTCTCTCTCACATTGTCCCGGTCTTTCCCTTCCTACAGACGTTCCACAGCGTCTCTTTTTAGCTTCTAACCCTCGTCCCTCTTCCAGTTCACTCCCCTGACCCCTCTCTAACCCCAGCTATTTCAGTCTTTTGTTGGATTTATAGTCACTCTGGAGCTCTAAAATGTAACTGCACACTACAAACATACCTCAACACCCACCACAAAACACCTCTCTGCTTTTATGGAAGTTAAGTCTTGAATGCATTTCTTTATAAGCAAAAATAAGGAGTAAAAGCAAAAGGTCTGTTGGCGCAAAAGAAACTACTCCATTAGACTTTTACCTCTAATGGAGGTAATCTAACATCTACAATTTGGTAGTTTTTACTTTTACCAAAGGATCAGAATACATCTTCCAACACAGCTGAGATCTGGGAACAGAGAACTACTCCCACTGTACAAAAATGAAGCTAAGATATCCAGGATATGGCTGCTGCCACCTACAGGTGACGTCATTCTGGAGTCATGGTATGATCGATCACAGCTGTCAATCATGACCTTTCACTCACTTTTCATAGCATTAAATAACAAGTAAAATATATCAGTAAAATAAACACTTGAACATGCATCATAACTAAATCGACAGAGACCAAAAAACAAAAAATGTATTTAATGAGTGCTTTGTTGTCCCACCCACTGAAATGGAGGCAGCAGGATTTATGACCTATACTGCAGCCAGCCACCAGGGAGTGATAGAGATGACTTGGCTCCACTTTTGTCATGTCGTCCATCTTTTTACACAGGCACTGGTTTATCCAGGTATTTTTTTTACCCTATGGTAAGTACAGTAGGTCAGTGTAGTGATTAACTTGCTGAGCATCGTTTCATTATCTCTGACAGGAATGATGGATAAAACTAAAAAAAACAGGATCTCGTTGTTAAATATAAGCAGTACTGCTCAGTACTGAAACTCATGAATGTGCATTCATCCCATATTCACAAACTTCACACAGCATTCCCTCGCCCCCTCTCCCCTTCCTTTTATCTCTCACAGCATCTTCTGCCTCTTCATATTCTCACTCTCACTCTGTCACACCCTCCCACTCTCTCTCCATTCCTGTGCCTCTCCATCAGCTGACACTGTGCTCCATGACAGTCAGTCCTGCTGACACTCAGCATCAGCCGCATCCCCACACCAAAGGTACAGCCTGTTACACTGAGTGGTACAGTGTGTGTGAGAGTAGTCAGAGAGAGAGGCGGGGTAAGTGGTGTGTGTCTTTGCTGGTTGGTGTGAGTGCCCTCTGTGTGAGCGTGCTTGTGTATCTGTCGATGTGCTCGTGAGTCAGGGTAAGTGGTGCATGCCTTAGGTGTGTTTTGAGACCCACCCATGCATGCATGAGTCTGTGTGTGTGTGTGTGTGTGTCTGTGAGTGTGTGTTGTGTGTGTCAGATTGATTCTTTGTTGATTTTTGCCTTCTCTTCTTCATGAATGATTCAAAGGACTCCAAATAGGAAATTGTCTCTCTGACCAGCCCACTTTCCATCTCTAAAGCCTTCTGTCTCTCCCACACACACACACACTGACACACACTGACACACACAATGAAACTCCCATGGCATATGCCACTTTGGTAGTGTGTATGAATGTATTTGTGAAGTGTCTGTGTGTCTGTATGCATCTGTGTGTGAGTGAGCCTCCATGCTTTCAAGCATGCATATGTGATTGTACACATTTGCCTCTGTGTGGATTCATCATTGTTGTGTGTGTGTGTGTGTGTGTGTGTGTGAGTGAGTGAGGCTGATCAGAGAGGCAGCCCGGGGCTGTGGCCAGATCAGATTGAGTTGGCGGTGCAGAGCAGAGAGCAGCGATCAGAAGGAGATGCTCAGCCTTAATCTGATTGCGGCTCCAAACTCTGCACACTCGACTGGCTGAGAACCACTGAGGAGAAGTCTGGGACCACACACACACACACACACAAACACACAGGTCAAACACCCAAAAAATCCAAAGGTGCTGTTTACCAAACATTGCATGGACTAAACTAACCCCAATGCTATGCTAAGATATTCAGTTTACAATCAAATAAAACAGATTGCTGAATTTTTAATAATGAAATTCCTAAACAATTAATAACCAGTAGATTACCAGACTTGGATGTCCACACATCGGTTGGTTAGTCCCATCTCCACTTTGTAAAGACCGAGTCTTTGTCAAACATTCTGCTCTGCTATCAGAGTAAAGTCCATTTATCACACTGTAAATCCCTGAACTACCTGTCTATCCATTAGCTTGCTCTCCATCTTGATTAATATCCTTGGAGACTCTACATGCTGCAGTGCTGCACTGTTAGAGGAGAAACACAAACTGTTCTGCACATTTAGAGGAAATGAGAACTGAATCAGGTGTGATATGATAAAAACACCTTTAAGGTTTGGATACTCTCTCTTGGAAACGACTAAATAAATGGTTTAGAAAAGTGATGTGTGGGATATACATGTGTCTAAATGTTGTCAGTCCATGTGGGAAAACAGTGTGTGACACTAGAATCAAAGGTCGGATCAAACCAATGAATATATTTTTTGTTCTAATGACACTTGGGGGTTCCCAAGTAATAATGGTGTGTACTGTCTATATCACTATAAGTAATAGGAAGTCATGCTTCAGGGAATTAAACTGAAATAGCTTTTAAAATGATAAGATTTTATGATGATAACTATCATTTCCAAACATGGTTTTCATCTGTTTTGTTGAAAGTCATTATCTGCAAACTCTGCAATAAATTCTGCATGAATGAGAGAGAGAGAGAAGCTCTGAATAACTGGAGCTGTCATCAACAGGACACTGTATAGAATAATCAGAAAGTACAACCCAAACTCATCAGCCTCCATGTGACCCACAGTTCACCCAGCACCGCCGTCTGCAGTCACGCTCTCCAGAATGAATATGGCTGAGAATGTACAACATTAATAAAGTCAACTAACTCTTAACTCAGCAGTAAAGCACACTGTCTGGTTATTATACAAGATCCTGAAGCTTAAATGGATGAAAATAATTACAACTTAACAACTTAAAGGAGCAGGACACTTCTCATAGGCTTCCCTCTGACCCCCTCAGGCTCATAATGGTGTGTAAGCAATAGCCAACATGTTTTACTGAATATACATAAACAGAAATGTAAAACAGGACATGCAAAAAGATCACTAATTATCTCTACAGTTCTGCCTCTGGCTGAAGTCGAGCCTCCTGCAGAACCAGGCGGGCGCCTGTGCTCAGCACAGGAGGTCCTGGTGGGCGTCAAACCCTGTCAGAGGTCACAGGGTCAGGGAGGCAGCATGAATACAGCTGACAGGCTGAAACGGGCTACTGCAGCTCACCGGAGAATCACAAGGTGCAGGGGAGGAGGGAGTCTGAGCATCCACAGAGAGTAAAATGAAGAATAGTTTAATTTTACCAGGAGAGGAGCAAAGACAGCTGAGGTCGGACAGGGAGGTGGCAGAGACTCAAAAGGCAAAGCAGGAAGTTTTTCTTAGTAACTAATGGTGTGTGTCATATTCAAATTTAAAACATGTTACCAAAACAGGGCCACACAAGTGAAAGCCTCAGGGAGGGAGCAGAAACATTAAGACTGCTTTGCTGCCCATATTTTAGCTTAATATGCCATATGGTGGGCTGTTTCTCCTCCTCCATTAGACCCTGATGAATACTGTGATTGCTAAAATGAATCAGTTACACAATGTTGTTGAAATGTTTCCCATTTATTTCATCTTAAAATGTTGACTTTTTTTTATTAATCACTGTCATCTTACTGTCATTTTTCATTGCATGGAGCAGCCACATGCTGAGCAGCTTCACTGTCTACTGAGCTGCTCTGGACTGAAACACATGACGCACCAGCCTGTTTAGCTCTCAGGCTGACTCAGGTGCAACAGCCTCCTAATCTGCCTGTGAAAAGATCAAAGCAACAACAACACTCACTTGTGTTGACCGGCTCAGCACACACACACACACACACACACACAACACGGCTGCAGCTCTGAGTTCCCATCATACAGAGCAAAGTCAAGAGCGGGAGGGAGAAGGGGGAGGGAGGGGGAGGTTTGGCAGACATGAGAACAATTCAAGGTGAAGTTTTAAAAGGAAAGCAGTGTAGAAAATGTAGGTGACCCCTGTGTTTCCCAGCTTTCCACAATCGAACTAGAACAAAGGACGGCTGCACAAATATCTGCCCTGGAGGAAACAACTCATTTCCAAAGTTCACTAAATTATTGATGCATTGAAAATTTCTCACAGGCTCCATAATTCCACTTGTCTAACATACTGACAGAGTGCAAACACAAATAGCAGCTGGACGTGTGCTTAATTGGCTACTTAATTTGAATTGGTGGAATAATTTTGTGCTGAATATCCACATTAGCTGACAGCATTCCAGCTGCTGTTGTTCCTGATGTTATTTTTCTCACTGTAATGAGAAAAAAGCAGCTGATTAATTGCCATCAAAGTCTTGTTGTGTTTTCTTTATTCGTCAAATCATTTTTAAACAACCCCACACCCTGGATTATAAGTGGAACAGCTGTCAGGAATATGTTAGTCTGGTTTTAAACTCGTTTTCATAAGGAAAACAGCAACATTTAACATTTAGTAGCAAAGGAGAACATTACTGTCAGACCAGCCCATTTCAGCTTGTGGACTTTTTGTGTGCACTCTGGCAGTAGTTGAAGGTGCATCAGAAACCCCTGGATACTTTCACCTCTTCAAGTCTCTAAAACTCCCACAGATCAAACAGTATGAAAGGGAAATTCTAAGCCTGTGATGCAGCATGGCACAAGTCCCATCCAACAGGAAGAGCACAGATAAAGGCAGTTTACAGTACCAGGGTGTGAAGTTTGATTTAAAGTGAGAGCATTCTCCTCTCATCGTTTATAAAACTGTACCACTGACAAAGTGTCCACATCTCTCATACTGACCTAAACTTCAGCTGTGTTAGGAGTGGTTGTGTTTGCATTAACAACATGTGAACTGCTGCTCCAAGCATGGGCAACATGGAAACTGATGCAGCTCCATACTAAACTGGAGTTCTTCACTCACTTGATGGGGATAAAAAATAAAACTTAAATTATTATGAAGCGATGCAAAGCCAAAGACTCTAGAATAGTGTAAATAATGAAGTTAATATAAAGATAAAAATACGGACAGCGAAAATAATAAAGAGTACAATTAAAAATTCAAGTATGATACAACGTCAGTCTTTTCTTGTGGGCTTGAACCTGACAGGAGAGCATGATTTATGGAGCCGGAGGCCCAGTGTGACAGAGAGTTCACTCTATTTGTGTCCCAAGTCGGATACGTAGAGGAAATCCAAGCCTGCAGGCATCTCTACAGGAGCAAAGCCTCGACCAGCTAAATCCTTCTGCTTATTGGAAGATCCTACGCTCTCTCTAACACATCCCCCTTATTCCTCCTCCCCCCTGCCTTCACAAGGATCTGCACACAACAGCTGCAAACAAACAACAAAAGGACTGCTTTTTCCTCTATATACTGAAAATGATCTTCCCTCCTCCCCCTGTGAGTGGACTATCATGTGATAAGGTCAACTGCAGAGCAGCACCACAACAGCTGCAATGCAGTGTCTTGCTCAAGAACACGTTAGCAGAGTTAGCTTACAAAGACACATGACGTTTCTCAGAGCAAAGATGTTCACTTTACAGTGGAGAGTATCACATTCTTACTTTTCAAACGCTGATACCTATAAAACCTCTCCTTTCGAATGTAAAAGTTCACCACTATTATTTTTTGTGAGGTCACAGTGACCTTGACCTTTGACCTCTGACTACCTGTAAGCAGCTGATCTTTGTTTAAGTTCCCTCAAGGCGTTCCTGAGATGTTGTGTTCATGAGAATGGGACAGGCATAGACATGTACGTTCGTACTGGACGGACAAACAACCCAAAAACACGATGCCTCCAGCCACGGCTGTCGCCAACACGGAGGCTTAAAAGCTGGAGCTTGACCGGAGCGAGCTGAAGTGCACAGCTACGTTTGGCCGAAAGCCAGCGTGAGATTTCTTCCCCTGGTTTGAATCCGTTGTTTTTATCCTCCTGAAGACAAACCCAGTCACAGCCTGACAACATTACAATCATCCACAGAGCACTGACAGGATTACCATATTCACTGCTCTGCTCCGAACGGTTACGTCACGCCACTCTGTGATATTATATGAGATCAAACTATGTGGTAACACAAACAGAGGATATCGAATGTGTGTTCTGTGACTGTAGCCAAATGTGCACTTTGATGTGATGCAGAGCTTGTTTGGATGGAAGGAAAACAAACATGATACTGCAGCAGAGGTGGTGTCGGCCGCTGGAATCCTGATTCTGTTTAGAGGCTGAAGAAAGGAGAGGAACACTGAGAGATGAGAGGACAGGTGGAGAGGAAGGAGAGCGAGAGGAGAAATCAGGAGGGGAGGATGAGCCGAACAGCCAAATGGGCAGGATGTGTACCACATGGGCCTCAGTGCCCTGAGCAGCAAGTCCCCAGTTTGACTCCTGATCTGGCTGGACCTTTGCTGCGTGTCATTCCCCTGCTCTCTCTCCCCACATTTCCTGTCTGCCTTAAAATCTTTAAAAAAGAGAAGAGCAGATGGATGAAGGATGAGACAAGAGACAAGGTGGGGACGACAGAGAAGACGAAACAAAGGGACGAGGATGGTGGAGGGAGGACAAGAGAAGGGCTTCTTAAAGAAAGAGAAGAGGACATGAGACAGAGGAGGTGAGCAGAGGAAAGAGGACAAGGAGAGAAGGACCAGAGAGGAGGAAATGAGAATGGAGAGAGGAGAGATGGATGAACGATACAGGAGAGGAGAGGTGCTGACAGAGGAAAGATGGATGAAGAAGGGCACAGAAGGGAGGAGAAAAAGGTCAGGGGACAAGAAAGACATTAAGAGCAGGAAAGAAAGGCCTGTAGAGCTGATGCTCTGATCCTGTTCACTCTGCAGCAGATAACTAACAACACAGGAGAGAGAAGACTGAGAGAGGAGGAACACAAGAGTCTGCTCCTGGTTAGCTCACAGCCCCATTCAGCCCCAGAGCTCCCTGGGTAATATGAGCAGTCTTGCACAAAGCAGATGCTACCCAGGGACCCCCCCACCCCCCTCTATCTTCAGTCACTGAGCCAAATCAATGCCTATTTGTCCCCTCACCTCTCCTCTCTCCTATCATTCTCTCCCTTTTTTGTTCTCGCTCTGTAGTTTTTCTTCTCCTCCTCCTCCCTACATCGCTCCTCGATTCTTTACTTCTTATCTGTACATATCAGCCTCGTCTTCCTCCTGTCTCATTCCCTCTATCATGTACGTGCCTTGATGTGACATGTGCTGATGTTTTTGGAAATGTCGGAGCTTTTGGAAGCTACTTCAAATTGTTTTATCATCTTATTTGTCATGTTCCGTGACATTTAAACACACAAAAATACTAAATTATTAATAAAAAAAAAAAAATGTTGTCAATTACCTAGCAACAATATTCTGACAACCTAACCCACAGAAATGTCAAGCACATTGTGTAATCCACTTACCATTTCCAAAACTACTTACTTAGCTTCTGTGTTCATCTTTAACCTTTCTCACCTTCTCCTTGCTCCTTCTCTAAGTCTCCAACCTTGATCCCTTTTTCTAGAGTTCCTTCAGTTCTCTCCTTTGCTCTTTTTCCATTTGATTCTCTCTCTCTCTATCTTCCTTCATTCCTCTCTACACCTTCATCCCTCCATCGCTGGGGGTTGAGTGTCTTTTCCTTGCCTGAGCCTCGGCTCTGCGGGCACCTCGCGGCATTCCTTCCCCTCAGCTGACGGGAGGTGACAGAGAGCAGAGACAGAGAGAAAGAAAAGTACGAGGAGGCGGCGGTGGAGGGTGGGAGGCAGGGGGAAGGAGGCGGGGAGGAAGGGAAGGTTGATGGTTATGACAGGAACAATGAAACCAAACAAGACAGGATGAGAGGCGAGGAGAGAGATGAGAGGGGGAAGACGGCAGAATGTCACTTTACACTGAGATACAGAAACCTCAGGCGATCATCTCATGGAGCTGAGAGGAGGAGGAGGATGACTGGAGATGGATGACAGAGAAGAGCGGAGCAGGAGAAGGGAGGTAAATGTTGGGTGAGGAGGGTGAAAGAGAAACTGAAAGCAGAGAGAGAGACCAGGCCCTCAACCATAATCAGCTGATGCTTTCACTAAACATGAGACCGGTGACTCACCCACCTGGACGCTCCAAACTGATTTACAAGGCAGAAAATGTGTGTGTTTGCATCAGCACTCACTCACTAAAGAGCACTGTACCTTTGCACCACTTCCCATCAAGTCATTTAGTCATTTCCTTGTTCAAATATCAGTATAGCTTGTCTGGAAATAAACACAGAGGGAGGGAGGGGAGGGGAGGGCAGAGGAGGTGTGGAGACACATGTTGGTCATTAGCTGAAGGTGAGGGAGAGGAGAGGGGGAGGGGGCAGGTGTGGAGGGAAAAGAGAGTAAAAGAAGATGAGAGCAGAGGTGGATGTGACAAAACTCCAAAAAGGAAGAGACGGGAAAAGAGAACAAAATAAGGAAAAGAGCTCATTTTAGATCTGTAGATAAATAAGAATCTGCTCTGTTTTATGTTGGGTTTCACATGTTGTGTAATGTGTAGATATCACTGATGTCAAAACTGTAAAACCACAAATCTACTCTGCGCTTTGTGATACCAACATCAAAGTTGTACAAAACCATTTTAGTACTCATGAAAAATTAATGCTCAGAAATCCTAAAACACAAGTGAGCACGTTGGGATTCAGATTAGAGAGTTGTTTTCAGCGTTCATAGACTACTCTCCTTTATATCTGCAGCCTTGTAAAGCCAGCCTTCATGACTGTATTCAGAAACATACCACAAAAGTTCAACTTGTCATGTAGGAAGCTTTGTGTTTGTGGCCTAGGAAATTCCTGATACACAGAAAATACATTCAAACTTCTCAGAAACTTTAACAGAGATAGAAAACAGGAAGGGAACACCAACGACAGTCCACTGAGCGGTGAGTCATTTAATCAAGCGTTATGTGTCAGTGAAGGAGACTGCTAATCATCCATCATCACCTACTACAAATAAAGTCTCCAGCAAACCTGTTATCAAGTGAATACGTATCATTACGTAGTGTAGACAATGCTACTGCTGTGGATTCAGGTACAGTTCTCATCCAAATTCAAGCAAGCTGCCTAATTTACAGAAACCATTCATTTGGATAAGGGCAAGAAAATGTAAGAATGAGCAGGAAAACTAAGTATGTACTTGTGAGTCAGGTGTGTGTTCAGCTATCTGAGTGGTGTGTGTAAACAGGTAGGATGTGAGGGGGAAAACAGATGAAATTAAGTCCAGAAAAAGACTGAAAGTAACTTTGTGGCGAGCGTGGGTCGCTGCTGTCCTCTGACTGGCTGTGGGGGAGTTTCTGACACGCTGCTGCCGTAGAAACCAACAGTGCGTCTCATCACAGCAACGGCCCAAATCAATTTTTAACAGGAGACAGGAGCGAAAGAGAGCGAGCGGGTGGACAGAGGAGGAAAAGGAAATGCTGTAGCGGTGGAGTGTGGCGAATCAACAAAATGGTGATGGTGGAGGATACGGTGCTCGTCTCTATGCTTCCCTCTAAAGGCCTTTTTCATTTCATTTACTGGGTCACATTCACATCAAAGGATCTCTGTCTGTTGGGAGTGTGTGGGTGCGTGCTGTGTGTGTGTGGAGGAAATGCAAGATGAAGTGCATGGAGGTGTTGGCTGAACATGTGTCTGTCAGTGAGCGACAACCTCCAACAGCAACAGTGGAGTAATGTCACGACTGCTACGCAGTGATCAGAGCACACCTGAGAGCTTCTGCTGTGTGATCAAGAGCCCATGTAGAAAATTATTACTGTACCACCTCTAACATTAGCTTTTCCAGGTCCAAAACAAAACATGGGTAAAAAACACAGCACTCACACCAACTCTGCAGAGCTTTTTAGCTGATACTAAAACACAGCCAAGATGATGATACTGGTACTAGACTATATTCTGGGCCTTTTCTCACATCATCTTCACTCTTTACAGTATTGTGTGACGTAGTGCTGTGTACTCAGCAAAGGGCAGATACAGTTACAGAGAGCGAGAAGAGGCGTTCAGGGCACAGACTGGGAATGACAGACAGACAGCTGCTTTAAGAGGATTGTTCATAAATGTAATGAAGCTCTGGTTATAAGTTGAAAAAGTGAATATATCACAACATGTATCAGTTCTGTAATCTAAACTGACATGCCATGATAAAAGTTATCATCAGTTTCCCTCAACTACTATTAATCATTACATCAGACAAGGTAGATGCAAAAGCTGTGGTGAAAGCCTGTCTGTCACCTCACATCGTTATCTTCTCTGTTGTGTTTGCACTTCATCGCTCTCTCAGCAGTGACAGACACTCCCCCCCGATCTCACAGAGACACAACCCATCACACACACTGAGACACCTGAGCATGTGAGTGGGAGACTGTTTGAGAGTGTGTGGGTGTGTGTTATGTATACTGTATGAAGCTGGGCTATGACATCGTCCTCTGGGCTCGACCTCATTTATATTGTATACATCTCTCTCTGCCCCCCCCGGCCCATACAAGGCTGACCACTCATGACTCCAAACATGATCTAGAAACAACAAGAGCCTGCACGAGTGTGTGTTCCTCTGACCCTGCTCGACTGAATCATGAACCGCTGCAGTTAATAATAACATGAGCTTTTCTGCACGTGTGTATGAACACAGCAGAAAGTGTGTGATTCATGACCAGGTCAGCTGCACTTAACACTGTTTAACTGTGGAAAAACACACACACAATGCCTGCATCATTTCTTCACTATATATAAATAACCTTTAATTATTCAGGGTCGAGCACAGATGCTCTCGCTCAGTCACGCTTAGCTTCACACACAAAACACATACACACTGGTGCAGTATGTATTCACACCGTCACTCCACTAATGCAATTAAGAGTCTTAAAGCAAAACTGTCTCCTACAAACTATGTTTGTATTGTACTAATTTGCTCTGACAAATACATGATCGCTGCCTGGATACTTTCAAATGCCAACAATTTCATCACCCCAGAGGCCAGATAAATAAAACTGTGTAGGTTCACAAAGAAATCTAAGTAAGCACAGAGGCAGAGATATATTTTTTCAATATTTATAATGTGTCATCCAAAATAAATGGTAAAACTGGGTAGTTAAGTTTGGGTTTCAAAGTTGGGGAGTGATCATGGTCATGGTTGAGGTGTGAAGTCAAACTGTATGGCTCTGTAACGGATGTCACAATATTTCCCTCTTTGTTCCTGATGGATGAGAGTCGCAGCAGAGGTCTTATCACATGAACATATAATGAAGCATATGGAAGCTGGAGGCTTTTACATATCTGTGAATAATAAAAAAGGAGAGCTCTGAAAGAGAATTACAGATCCTGCTGACTTTGTCAGCTCCACACATCTGGCCAATCACTGCATGAGACATTTCAATTAGTTAAGATCTTAGCTTTAATGGTGTTAATAATTTAAGAGCTTGTCTTTCATCCCTTTTTCTTCGTTTCAGCCTCTTCTAAAATAATCTGATGCAGAGTTTGTGGTCTTTGAATTTCTATCTCTACTTGTTTAATCTCTTAATGCTGAATCACCCCCAACTGTCTCTGCAGCAAAGATCTATGGAGGAAAGAACGAGCGTGTGGGTCAGAGGCAGCTACGATTCACTGTGCAGATGAGCGGCCACTTCTAAAGCAGGTGGTCACATGAAGGTCACCAGCCTACCTGCTGACCTCTGCTGTGTCTCACACTGCAGAGGTCACACTCCTGCTTAAAGTATCAAGTGCAGCTCACAGCTGCCGAGGCTAATCGATGTCTTTAATTCAGCCCACTGATTGATGGGAAATAAAGAAGTCTCTGTCAGCAGTGCTGAGCTGCCACACTACTACTACACCTTCTATTGACTGCTCTCAGTGTGTTAGTATGTGTGTGTGTGTGTGTGCACTCTGCTTATATACCTTAAGTTTGTTTATTTGTGACTATTTCTCTGACAGATGTTCCAGCGATGCATATTGATATCTTCCACATCTGGATAGGAAAGATCAGAGAGGAAAAGACGAAGGGGTCTGACTTTGATACTACAGATCACAGATTCATGTCCTGTTTCACAGCAACAGTCAACACTGGTTTCTTTTGACCATGAGCTTTTGCAGAGCATAACCAAGTAGTTTAAGTTGCCTAAACCTCACCCGCAGAGGGAGATCAGAAAACACTCATATGACTCCTTTTTGTAACAGCTCTGCTGGATCATACAAACTAGTAGAAAGACCTCACCTGTACCACTCTCTGAATGTTTTCACCATTCAAACCACCACAAGGCGTGAAGAGGGAATCTAGGTCTATAATCTTTTCATGGAGAAACATTCATTTCATTCACTCGGCTTCTGCTGACCAGGTTTCTAATAACTGACGGACAGATATTACTGCTGCCAGTCTTTTTCTCAGTCACTATGCCTTCATGTTTCTTTTCCCTCCTCTCTCATATAAATGTTTTAGAGTAGGTCCCAAGGACTATGACAAATTTAAAGAAGCCTATTTCATTCCAAAATGAGATACCTGCATTTTAACGTCAAATTGTCCCCCAGTCTCTCTTCAGGTAAATCTCCTGTCTGTGAAGGAAACAATCTGTGGTTTTAAAATATTGATGTGAGAACATCCAGAACAACATTTTTTAAATGAATATGGATTTTGCGCTGCCAGGTGGCTTCGTAAGTATAACATCTTCATCCTGAAGAGGAAAAGTCAAGTGTCCTCCTGATCTCTGACCTCCCTCTGAAGAGGGACAGACCACATCTAATTTTCCCCTTGAGGTTTAAATAAAGTTGTATATTCATGACAGTGATTTTCAACAGAAGGACACTGAGGCACTCTGACTTGCAGATTAGGCTGCCATGACTAAGACCTGTGTGGGCCGCAGCACAAAAGTTGCTTGCCTCAATTATGGGATGTTTTATCAGTGAGTGGAGGTGCCTTGGCAGGGTGATCAGTAATAGAGACTGTTGTGCAGATGGTGTGTCAGTGGAAGTTACCGCTGACAATCAAGAAGGGACACACAGAGCTGAATGGAGCGAGCATGGAGCTACTTCAAACAATACATCTAAAGAAAATCTGTTTCTCTCTTTAATTCAGCATCTTCAAGCCAAAGAAACAAACTTCCAACTCAGCAGGGTGATGCTCTCTCTGCTCTCTGCCTCATTGTATTTTGAAGGCCGCCAAATTGATTTTTTTTTTTTTTTTAAATACCAGCAGGCGGCTCAAAGCCATCACTGCACCTCCAGGCATCCAAGCCTAAAATAGCTGATACATTTCACCTTAAGATGAAGTTGTAGTGAAGCACCGATCAAACGTTTTCTCTCCAGATACCACATCTGATATATCACTATCTGTCGCTATCTGTATATACATGGCTCTCTGATTGAATCTGACACCAGTGCTCTCTTTCTCCGAATTTTAAATCTGTAAATGTCATCATGAAACATGTTTGTATCGTCATGTGGCTCAGTCAGGTCGCTGATAAGACACAGCCCTGCATTCCTACTTGGTTACCATCACTGGAAATACCTTAAGACTTTTGGACAGTAACTGATGAAAAACTGTCATGGATTCAAACACAGCTGTCATTTACAGGAACGACTGTACTTTATGTGGAAGCTTCAACAGTTTGGAGTGGACAGACATATTATGGTTCTTTTTTTATCGTTCATTTGTGGAAAGTATTTTATCTTTCTGCTTTGCTGCTTGTGTTACATCAGACGTTCAGACATGTTCTGCCTGTCGTACTAATCCTGATGACAGGTGATGTGTTGCTGTGGAACACTTTGTTGGGTGTTTCTTGATGTAATGTTATCGTTGTGGTGGTGGTTGTTGTCACGGACACAAAGAAAATTTCCAGAAGGATAATAAAGTAACAGAGCAGGCAACAGAAACAATCCTCTTTCTATCATAGTTAGTTTTGTAGTCAGGAAATCCTGAGACTCTGTAAACGTTTACAGCCTGCCAGGTTGTTATCCTGTGTTGATGCACTTCAGCTGATACTACAGTGATGTGAACACGTCCCTGCATACAGTCCAGGTGGACATAGGTTCTGGGTTGTGTGCAAACATCTTCCTCCTGTTAAGTATCATTTATTAAAAAAGCATGTCTCCTGTGGCACCAGCAAACTAACACGTCACAGAGCTGAACACACAAAGACAAATGTGACTGTTGGTCCTCCCAAAATGTCAAAGTGACAGAGCATTACTGGGATTAGTAACTGTAATCTAATAGCTGTAATCCCCTGTTGTAAGTGAAAAAGTAATCATATAACTCAGCCTCCTCCAGGATTCCCTAACCTCACAGAGAATGAGATCGGGTTAATATTTTTTCTTATGTGTCAGTTTGTGGTTTATTATTGGTTTACGTTTGCTCGGCTGAATATGAGGGTGAACACATTGTTTCTAACCGCTGGCTCTAATCTTTCTGGTGCTTTGTGTTGTTTTGTGTTTTGGGTGAATTGGACCATGACAATGGGGCTGTTTTCATTGTATTTCCCTGCGTGGTAACAAATACTAGCTGTGCTGCTGCACACACACACACACACACACACACACTGCAAACAAAAACAGATACACAAACAATACACATAGGAAAACACACAAACATGCACACATGGACAAAAACAGACAAGGGCAGATTATTCTCTTCTCCCTCTGAAAGGGATTAGTCAGCTGCTCCTCTAATAGAAAAACTGGCCTAAATAATTTCCATAGCACACACACACACACAGAGTTACACAGTCAGTTGTGTGAGTGTGTGTGTGTGTTGAGGTTAAATATGGAGAAACAGTATTCGTCTACATGTGATTTATTTTGTGCATTTCTTTGTTGATCATCGAAGACGATGACTGGTCACATGACTCAGTCGTCAAACCAGAATTCCCGGGTGTGATGGTGATATCAAATCTCAAAACAAGGGAGCAACATATTTTGTTCATTTGTATGAGGATATCATCCTCCACCCTGTTCTTAATATGTATAATGGTGCCTCAGCACTGGTCGATTCTTTAAGACCAGCTAGCATAACAAGAAACACACGGTGACAAAGATCCCTGTTTTTATCCCCACTGCGTTTTCACAGTCTTCACTGGACCAAGGAAAATGATCCAAAACACCTGTTGATACTCGTGACTGAGGCAGAGTAACTGGACACGATCACTTGGACACACAGTTCCTAAATGTCTGTCTCTGTATCTGCTGGGTGGAGGGAGGTAGATGTGTATAATTCTCTACAAATAAAAAGCCAGGATATCACTGGATGGACCTTAACATAGTGACTCGTTTAGACAGTCATGTCATGATATTGTTGGAGGATTTCAAACTTTTATTTTCATTTTATTTTAGATCTAATTTGGATGTAAAACTAAACTCCGATAGAAGCAGAAGAAGAGTATTAAGTCTCACAAAAGTTTCATTGAGTACCAGTATTTTTAAGCTGTACTCAAGTACTGTACTATAACTATGTATGTGCTGAAAATGGTGCGTGTTAGTGCAGTACTCGTATGTGTGTCTGTGTGCTTCTTCTCTGTTCCCTGAGCTTCTCTAATAACCTTTGTGCCCATGTGCATGTGTGTGTGCTTACATCCCTCTTCTGTGTACATGCTAGGTCTGTCTGTGTGTGTGTGTGTGTGTGTGTGTGTGTGTCCTGTCCCTTCAGTGTAATCCAGCACAGATTTGTCTGTGTGGTTCGTCCATTAGAATAAAAGTAGAGTGCTTATTAATTACGGTGGACATATTTCACCGCTGCGGCATTCTCTGGCCTATTAAAGTCCTCGGCTGTAATTAGCCCAAAGAGACTATAGTCATTTGGTGTGTGTGTGTGTGTGTGTGTGTGTGTGTGTTTGTGTGTGTGTGTCTGTGGGAGGATGAAATGTGATAATTTCATCCCTCCCGTCAGTGGACATTTTAAATGGAGATGAGGATTCCTCCTGCCAAGAACAGAGTCATAATGTAACAGTAATGATAATCAGAGAGAAGATCTGATTGAAGAGATGGAGAGAGATGCACAGACAGACACAAGGAAGGAGGGAGAGGGAGAGAGAGAGAGAAAAGCACCATAGTGATTAGATGAGTTGCAAAAGACAGCCTGCCTGAACAATCAGCGTGCTGACTACAACTACGGAAAGAGAAGAGGGGACAAAATGAACAGCTTCTCAGACCTGAGAGAGTGAGAACTGGAAGCTGCATCCATGTTTCCCCCACACTCTGAGAGATGGAAGGAAAAGACAGAAACGAGAAAACGTGTTTTAGAGAACTGACACGTTCTTTCCTCTGAACCATCATCTGAGCTGGATCAGCTGGCTGTGGAGTTTGTATTCGCCCATACAGGCACAGTCTAAATAATAATGAGGGCACACATTTACCACCTTCACAAAGAGATGTGTTTTTCTTTCTTCTTTTTGTTTAAGGTTTAAGGTTTAGGTTCTGCTTTTTTTCTGTTTACTCGAGTAAAACTGTGATGTTGGGATGTAGCATCACATCAGTCCGATCAGCTGCAGCGTCCAACCACCAACTGATTTCTAACTAAGGGGTGCATGTGACCATTAAAGACTCGAGTGAAGGATGGTGCCATGTGGCTCGTGGCTTCCTTTCTTTCCCTTTAAGCCCTGCATGGAAATACCTGCCTTGTGTTTTAGTTGCTCAGACTTAACACAGTGTCTTTGTCAATGTCATTATACAGTATAGTCATTATTATGGTATGCCTGTTTCATGTTAACTTACAGAAAATAATTTCAGTTGCAGTTGATATCAGAGCGTATCTGCAGATTAGTTGAGGTATCAAAGAAAGTAAAGGAAGAGAAAATGTCAGATCTGATCTGTGATCCTGCATAAAAAACACAGGACAAGTGATCACAGAGATCACAGAGGACTTAAATGTCTCTTCTACTGCTGACCAGATGTTGATTTCAACATTCTTCTGTTGTTCAGTGTGGATAAAGACCTGACTGAGTTTTCAGATTTAGACTGCGTAGTGTGAACACAGAGTAAAGTCTGACAGGAGAGGGGACAGAGAAACAGTGGGGGATAGCGACAATAATGGAGAGAAAACCATGGGGGAAGACAGAGACGAAAATAGAAGGTGATAGATGTGATAAAGACAGAGGAAAACTGAAGATGTGGGTTGGACCAATCAAAGTGCTGAAGAAGAGGGCAAGAGAGGAGAGATGAAAATGAAAAGGCTTCGTCAGGTTGGAGAGAGAGAGAATAAAGAGAGAGGGAGGTGAGGGAGAGATGTCTCTCCCTCCCCTGCAGGCAAGAACAGAACACTGTACTCTCCAAATTTTCCATTAGCCTCTTTTACTCTATACTCAAACACACACACACTTTGTCGCAAGCTGACAAACACATAAAAAGACATTCACCAAAACAGTACCTAACACCTCCCCTCACATAAACACACACACACACACACACGTGTGTATATATCCTGCCTACTCAGCTCTGGTTCCACTACAGTGGCGTAATTGGAGAATTGGAAAAGGAACATGAAAGCCAAATGTGATTAGTGGTGTGTGGAGAGAGCAGGTCAGAGCCATAGATCGACGGAGCTGATAAAAAGGCCTCACTGTGTGACTTCCATGTAAAAACTAATGGATGTGGTAGGGCAGGGCCGCCGGGGAATAACACAGCAGATAGATCAGGGACATTAAGCAGCAGGGTCCTTCTGATATCATGTGATATTGATTTTTAAGTTGTCACTTCAATATGCTCAGAGTGTCTCAGACTGTGATTGAATTTTTATAGCATTTTGGTGACTTTTCGTTACCTAGATGAAGATGAGCTGATAGAAGATGTACTCTGCCTTTAGTTGATTTTGTGTATTTTCTTGTCATTTACTTGTCACTGTAAAAAAAAAAAAAACACACCAGAGTTATTCAGAGAAACACATTTCTCTGTTATTGCCTCAATGACAAGTTGACATTAGCTGCCTTGTGTTGGTGGCTGCTGGTCAGTTCCCACTGCTGCCACTGTAAACTGCTGTGACTGAGCCCTGGCTGTCATTGGTCATGGGCCCTCCTAATCCTTGGACAAAACAGTAGCCATATTTTTTCCAGGCTGGAGATAGACCAACACACAAACATGAAAACAGAGCAAACCACAGAATCCAATCCCACATTCTGCCTCTACCTCTTTCTTCACATTCCTCCCATTTCCCTTGACCATCCATGCATCGGGCTCTCCCTTCCCCTCCACCTTTTCTTGTCATTTTCCAATTTCTTAATCCCATGTTCCTTTGTGTTCTCCATTAATCAACTTCAATGTCCAATTTGTCACATTGCATCCTCCTGTCCTTCCTCTGGCTGCTACTTCAATCATCGCCTGTTCAAATAATGTACGAAACAATGGATGATTAATCCACACATGGCAGCTGATTTATTTCCTACTTCCTACAGTGGGACCCATAACACATGATTATGAGTGTCTTTCTCTGGCTGAGCTGGGTGGGTGACTGACTGACTGACTATAAAATATATATTGGCCCTAATGATTTTATAGATGTCTTGTGGGTCATGCTACATCATTAGCCTCAATGCCAAAATCACACAACAGCCCAGTGCAGCTCATTGGTTCCTTGTATAACTGGCTGGTGAGATTTAATAACCACTATGACCTGCTAACAAAGGTTAGTGTTGTGGCATTTGTTATATTATGAATATATGTGAAAAGGAAGTCATTTTCTACAGCAGAGACTCAGATCAATAATTAGTTAATCAAATAATGTTCTTCCTTTGTTAGTTTTAGAGCCTCATATTACTGCAGGACACGACTGCAGCCAATAAAAATGTCTGACCCTTGTCTAGTGCACAGCATTAACTTTTATCTGCATCATTCTTTCAATCAGTCATTTTTACCTTTATCTCCTGTAAAAGCACAGTGGCCATTCCACTGTGAAAAGAGTTAACAATCTTATGGATGTAAAATATATCAACCTTAATGCATTTTAATATGCTAATGGTAGAAGTTTTGAAAGTCAAAACACAGCATATTCACTGACTAATAAGCTGACTGGTTGAGGGGCCTGATATTCATGCTGGGTCACATTAAATGATATGGGACAGTGGCTAATTAGAGACATGGGTCTGTGAGTGGGAGAAGTGTCTGTGCACTGCCGCCCACTTCACTGAGTCACATCAGTCAGTTTTAACGGTGTCTGGGTCAGTGGCAGAGTAAAGGTTTTACTGTGAGTCAATGGCTGTTTTTTGCCCTGGATTTATTGGAAAGTGATTGGCCAGGAATAAGCTGTGTATTGATTTAAAGAATTGACTTTACAGGCCTTCTTGATCTGTGTGGCTGGAGCGCTAACGACTCGTCACCACACCACACATACAGAGAGCTCACAGAGGAGAGGTCTCTTGATGACCATGGTGATAATGATGGTTATGAGGATAGCAACCATGTTGATACTGATAAAACTAACATTACAGAACTTGAACTGTAGTAGACTGTCACTGCCGAATTCACTACTTTTCCTGCCAAATTGAAGTCCATATATGTATATGTATATGGATACGTTTTAGTTAAGTGACATCTAGACATCTAGCGCATTTATGTTTAAGTGACGAAGCCATCTACTGGCTGTAGAAATTATGACGAGAAGTCCACGAAAGGATGAGGGTCAATCAGAGTGGATGGACAGGTCAACAACAAAACACTTCCTGTTTCAATACCACCATCACACTGTCTTATCCACACCTTACATGACCTAACCAATGTAACAACTAGGACAACTAATTCATTGTAAAATAACTGCAGATCTGTGGTTAAAGCACCAAACACAGCATCAGAAAATACCAGTGACATAGTTTTATCATGTTCTCTATTGTTAGTCAATGTCTAAACAACTTATCAATCAATTTGGCTGCAAGCATAAATTCTGTTTTGAATTTTGGTGAGGCGACAACCTCTCTGTTCACATTTGAATCAGGGATTGAACCTTTGACTCAAACCATTCGATCACTGGTGAATACTGCAGAGAGACAGACAGACAGAGGAGCTTCAGGGAGAGAAAATGTGGAGGTGTTCCAAACCTGACAGTGTTTCTACCCTGATGTGAACTGCTACAGATAACGTGACGACTACTGGAAAAAAAGCAGACAGAGAAGAGGAAAGGACATGAATAGAAAGACAGAGAAATGAAACAATAAAACACAGGAAGAAACCTGGGAGAAAGATAAAGACAAACGGCAGCGAGACAACAGACAAGAATAATAATCACCCTCCTCTTGTTATCCCAGCATTCACTCCTCTTACTCTCATCCACTTGGTTTTCTTTCTTGTCTTGTCGCCTCTTTGTCTTGACAAGCGAAATGATTGGTCAATCGCAAAAGAATTCACCACAATTAATCATTTAAGGCATTTGACAAGAAGAAATGTTGAAAACATTCCCTGGTTTTAGGTTCACCAGTGTGAGAATTGGCTTCTTCTGTTGGTTTTATCAAAACAGGTTTCACAAGTTCATGAAATTCATGAACAGAAAGATTCATGAATTATAAAAAGTTGACAGATGGATCAATGATGGAAAAAGTCATGCCAATCCAATGACCCCATTTACATTTCACTGTTGGTATCACACCATCAATCAAATAATCAATTAAATGATATCACTCTTATTATCAACCAGTCCCACACTCATATTAGACTTTTCCTCTGTTTACCTATCAATCTTTTCTAACTTGCCCTTCCATCCATCAGGTTATTCATCATTCATTCATTGATGAAGCCAGGACTGACTGATCCATCCATTTCTCTGAGACAGACCACACCCTACAGCCATTCAGCCCACTCTTCTAAAGCACTTCTTCTAGTAATTTAAGAGGTCAGTAACAAAAGAGTCAGATATCAAATATCTAACCTCGGTAAAAGATACAAAATCTTGTGCTTTAACAGCCTCCACTCTTCCCAGTAAATTCTGGAATCTGGCTGCAGAGATTTCCACCCATTTAGCCCCAAAAGCATTAGCGAAGTCCAACCCTGATGCTGGGTGATAGGGTCCGTCTCACAGTTCCAGGTCATCCCAAATGTGGTGGATAGGATTCAGCTCAGAGCTCTGTGCAGGCCAGTCAAGTTCTTCCACAGCAAACATTTTCTTATGGACCTGATTTTGTGCACAGAAGCCCATTGAACAGAATGTGGTGAGGAGTGTCCATGTACTTCTGGCCACGTGGTGCAGAGGTGAAATTCTTCATGTAAAGCTGTTCAGCTGTGGCCTGCATGTTCTTAACTTTTCCCTATGCCCTTTAACAAAGTCTAGCTGTGCAGCCGTTTCTTCCAAAAAGATATGCCGATCTCAAGAGACCATCGTGCTCGTTTAAAAGGTCAAATACAAACAAACAAAAACACTTAATATTCCACCATTGCGCCTGTTTATGCCTCCTTCTTAAAGGCTGCAAGGAGGAATCACTTTATTGTTATTATTTTCAAGGGCATGTTTAACTGAATATTGGGAGCCACATGCACTAAATGACCACTGGACAACAGCCAGCTGCTAGCATGCTTAAAGACTCAGGAGATGGAGTAGGCGGGAGCTCTTTGCCTATCTGTTAAAGGCCGACTTGAACATGAGAACGCTTTATTAGCCCCCACGCCTCCATCACAAACACATTAACAGATAAGTGTATAGACTCAGGCTAATGTGGAAACACATTAAGGTGTAGTTCAACTCTGACAGTTGTACAAAAAGAGATGAACATGACCGCTAGCCAAAGGAGAAGGGTGTATGTTATTGATTTGCTAACTCAACAAACACCTCAGCCTATATAGAGAATGTCAGCCTGTGACTAATAGTTAGTATTTCATAGGATCGTTCACCAACACTCTGCTGACTGATCATCCTGCCTCCTGAGTGAAAGAGCAAGGAAGTAAAGCCCATGTTATTGACTAGTCAAAAAGATGTGTAGAGCTAAAATGCATGCCATTTTTAAAATGTATTTCAGGGACCGATTTCATCTGTTTGCTGTGCAATAAAGGTGTGTGTTCGGACCAGTGATCCGGGTCCATTAAAGGAAAATGTATGATCTTTTTTTTCACCAATTAGAGGGAGATTTAACATCTTTTAAACAATTATTCTCATTGATGTATGACGGCCCATATGTAGCTTGCAAAGGTTTATGGCAAATAAACATTTGCTCTTTAATGAGGTATGAAATTGTTTTAGGATTTAATACGTGGTCTCTTATTCTTTCACAGAAAATGATTCTGTGTTAACTCAAAGCCTTTAAAGTGGTTCAGGAAACTACTTCCTTTATATAAATGCAGTGAACTGTCTACAATCACCAGGATAAGGACATTTTACCTGTCAATTTCAGGATTTTTAGCAGCCAACTAGATGCTGAAACCAATGTTTGTCTGACAGCTGGCTGTATTTCCTGCCTTGACACCTGCTGCTTGTTAAATTACAGAGGACAGACAATCTGCCAGTCCGTCAAAAAAAAGACCACGGCATGAATTCAGTGAACGATTTGAAACAAAACTGCCAAAGTGTCTTTAAACTCACTTCCTCAGTAGGTGCCACTCAAGGCTGCCACTGACCTCTGTCAGATGTCTACATGTACGGTACGTATCCCAGAGCATACATTTCATGACAGATAAATATCTGATTTCATTGTGGTAGTGTGATGTTTAAAGTAGAAGTTGGCTGAAGGTCCTCGCAGCCTCGTCATGCGTCTAACAACCTCATCAAATCACCATTTTGCCACATTAAAGCCAGAAACGCCTTCTAACAACCACATTATGTTAATGATATGTATGGTTAAGACTGGCCATGATTAATGGTTGTAGTGCTTGTCTTGTTGATGGGATGGTATTGATGTTTTCTGCACTTACTCATCATTTAAGAGGTGGGAGGAGAGATGTCTAATGCCTCTAATGGATATAAATCGACTCACCAAACAGCTTTAAGCCTGGCTAAGATGAACTGAGCTGAAGTGAGGAGGAATTATGAAAAATTAAAGAATAATAGCAATTAGCAGTTTTTTATAATATTCCCATTCCAATTCCATTTTTATTAGTAATGTGAAGAAGAAGTGATGTGCTACAGACACATTTGTTCTTGTTCAGTTTAAAAAACACCCATAGCATTTAAAACTAAGCGTTCAGCAGAGTATTCATGAAGCATTAAGCAGGGTGCACATATTCAGACCTGTCAGTGCGATCCCTGCCATAATGTACATTAATCACAGGCATCACTGGCATCCATGTTAAATGCAATTTTCTGCTGACTGCCAATCACCTCACACCTAAAGAAGGAAAAAAGTTTCTTTTGACAATATTCATTTCCTTCCAGTCCTTCAGGCATCTTTGATTAGGACAGAAGTTCACACTCTAACGTAAGTGTTCAATACCAATAATACAGTATCACACATGGTCCAACAAACAACACCAAAGAATTATGATGCCTGGACAAGAATAACACCACACAAATATGCACCCAAAATATTTTTTTGTGTGTTTCAGGGTTATGTTTAAGCAGTCACACACTGCTTGGTTAAGGTTAGTGAAAGATCATGGTCTTGGTTAAATATTGCAAATGTCAACAGTGACTTGAAGCACATGACAGCACTTAATTAAAATCCCTATCTTTCCCTAACAGGAACCAAAGTGTTCCTGTTGTCCAAACCTGACCACGCACTGGCCTCAGGAAACGAACCCCCGTACAGAAATGTTAACTAACAAAACAATGCTGGGGAACATAATCAAGGCAGCAATTACATTTCCCATCAGAACATAATCAGTAAAATAAATTAGTGTTACTTAAATGAAATTTCTAGGAGCCAGATTTGGAGAAGGATCATCTAAACTAAGCTTCAGAGATCGGACATGAGCTGCTGAACATGACATGACATGAAAGACAAACAACAACATTGTTTCGGCGATTTTCTAATTCCACCACTTCTCTAAGTAAATCAGTGAAGCACTTTGCCCCTGGCTTCATGGAATAATTACTGTGTAATGAGGGGGCTCAGGGGAGTCGGGCATTACAAGATAAATCACACACTGCTCGTTTTTTTTAAGGCTTCCAAATGTGTCCCAGGGGTTCCCTCTGTGCTTAGAGAGCATTACGCTGCAAAAAACTGGCACACTTAAGTGATGTATTTGTTCATATCAAGTTTGACCCAGGATATGTTAAGTCACATCAAAAATACACTAGCTTCAGTTTCTGGTTTTCATCAGTAAATTTAATTTGATGAGGATTTTTCTCACCTGAAAAAGTGGAACTAATCAAAATATAAAAGTACGACCACCCTAAAATCAATATTTGCATTGCATTTAGGCTGCAGTTTTAATGCATAAGCCATCCTTGAGGGTAAGTAGTTTTATTTAAATTAGTTATATTAACAGCTCCACGACACACTCTTTCAGTCTCTCTTTGATCAACCATTATCAAGTGAATGATCTTCAATCCAGTCAAAAATGTTTATCAGAATAAATCTGCTCCTATAATGAGATAATATTTCAAATGTCTTGGATAAAGTAAACAGCAGATAGAAATCATTTTGTGAACATGTCATTTTGTGCAGTGTAGGTGGTGCAGCTGGTGCCAGTAGGGTTTATTTTGGAGTGGAGTTATGAGATTTAAGGCTCCTGTGGAGCAAACAACATTTAAAAGCAAATACAGTTCTGCGGGAAAGAATTCAGATGCCTGGAGCAGAGACAGGGCAGCACCGAAATCCAACAAAATAATTTACTGAGGATAAAAATACAAACCATCCTGACACATTTCATTTTTTAAATTTAGAGCAGCCAAAATATCTCAATTAACTCCACATAGGGTAAAGTGAGGCGACTGCTGCTTTTAATTTTCAAACTGGAGGACCACAGTGTTTAAGATGCTCCTCCATGACTCGCACACATTGACCAATTACAGTCTAATTACATCAGCACACGGCCCTTCATCGCTGTATAAAAAAGCAGTCAAAAAACACATTACTTTGGACTTGCATTTTCTCACATGAGCATTTTAATGCATCTTTCTGTGGTTTTCTGACATCTATACTTCAATTTCATTTTTTAAATGTTTCTGGTTGGTTGAATTTAGTAGTTTTTGTAAAGAACTTACTGGGGTGGGGTCTCCAAAACAAGACAAGTAGTAGCCTCTCTCTCTTCCTGTCTTTGTAATTATTGCTGACATGAAACAAGTAATGCCTTTTAAGAAGATGGATGGACCACTCTGCTCTAAAACACTGAGAAAAAGATGAAGGAAGATGAGTGCTGCGAAGGAGACGAGGCATTAGCACCTGGTTAAAACGCCATTAGATAAACACATAAAGTCTTATCAATCACCTGCACTGGACAACAAGGTCTACATGCTGCATCACACACACACACGTACACACACCATCCTCACTTCCTCTCTCCACACAACAGATAATCCCATAAATGGCCTGGGGGAGATCGGAAGCAGACATGTTGCCACATCCTATGTATCCAAACGCACACACACATGAAGTGGAAGACAGAGAGCGACAGAGGGAAAGAAAGAAAGGGATGTCTGGAAGCATGTGAGCCAGTTGTCGCCTCTCATCTCCTGTTTGTGTATCGAAGCTGCTCGGCCTCTTGGAGAGTGCCGAGTCGAGGGAAGGTTCTTATTACTGCCTTCTCTTCCTCTCACTTCACTAACCATCCTCACTGTCTAAGACAGGGACAGGAGAGGAAAACAGACAGACAGTGGAAGAGAGACATAATCAGACAGAGCGAAGGAGGAGGCAGGGAGGCAGAGGAGGGGGTGAAGAGGAGATCAAGAGAGCGTGTGTGGGTGTGTGGTGCACATCTTTATGGACAGTGTGTTTACTTTAATGTATATGATGTATTTTGAGTCTCTGATCTTGTGTAGGTGGGCTCTGTGCTTTTCCTGTGAGGGTCAGGTGTTTACATTGAGTGAGTGTGTGTGGTAGATGTAGGAGTGTGTATGCACATCTTGCCCATCAGTGTCAAACCAAGGTTAACTTCTCTCTCATTGCACACTACTGTGAAACGTCTTTGTAGTACAACAACATTTTGTTTAATGATGGCAAACGTTCCAGAGGTTCACCATGGTAACGCTGTGGTAATCTCTTCCGCCACGACCTCTGTATTAAATGGACTGTGACGGGGCGGTGTTGCTGTTGAGTGGTTTCCTCTGCTCATCTGTTACTCAACTCTTCATCTGTCACTATGTGGGTCTGACGGAAACGAGGAGCTTTATTTAGATTAAGAACTGTTATATTAATCACCAACAAATAACCAACAAGGCGACGGTCGAGGTGGACAGAATTTACAACAAAATGGAAAAAAGAAAACAACAGCACAGCTGCCAGCTATTGGCTCAGTATACTAGAGCAAGAAATGATTATTTTCATTTTCAATTATTCCCTTTTCTTGTAAAAAAGCCACATAAAAGAGTCCAAAAGCAAAAAATATAAAATTTACAATGAGTTACGGCTGGACTGCAACTCACTGTTAATCTAATCATTTCCAGAATGAATAACTTCTTCTGGTCTTGAAAATGCCAGAGGAGTGAAAACGCTTGAGTCCAAGGTGACGTCTTCAAATGTCTTGAAAACCCCAAAAATATTCAGTTTATAATGACATGGAACAGAAAAGCTGGAACCTCTGTCAGGAATGTTTGGATGTTTTTCTTGATGAGCGATGATGAATCGATTATCAGAAAATCACTTGTTGTTGTTGATTCTCTTTCAGCACTAGTTGCTATAATTCATGATCAGATGATTCAGCCATACAAATTTAACAGTTGGACGTGTCAAAATTGCAGTAAAGTCATTCTGTTTCCTAAAGCCATCAACAGGATTTAAGTGTTTTGATTAATAACCTCTGTCAGAACATTCAGAGAGGTAATGATCATTTCTTTTGTCACTGTTCTATCTTTCATAATCATTTATTCAAGGGAAAAGAGCATTTTCCTGAAAAGGCAGTTTCTAGTTTCACACTGAAGGAAATCCGTATCCACTTATTGACTGGTTTGAATAGAAAATGAATTAAACCCTGGTGGACTCTTTAATCTAATAAGATTAACAAGGCATTTCTAATCCACAAACAACCAGGACTTTGCAGCTGCGTAAAACCTCTTTCAGCCCTGCAGCCTCTAAGATGCATTTTTACTGCTTCTCTCTTTAGCAAAACACTGAAAAAACATCATTAGCTAAAACTTACTCTCAGAGTCAGTATCTAAATGTTGCATCTTGTGCTTTGGGAATGGCCTCTGAATGGTAATGTGTATGACAATGTCTTCTTTTTCCCATAAACTTTAGCCAGTAGTCATCGTAAGTCTGACACATCTATACCAAACCCAGTCAATTGGTGTTTTTATGACAGAGGCCTGTGTGCAAGGTACAGACTGTATATCACTGCGGCCACCAAGCAATGAGTGTAATGACAGTGTTTTATCTAATAAAATCAGCAGCGCTCCGTCTAATCCTCCATCCACCTCCTCCACTGTCAGAGAAACAACATTAGCATTTTTATGGCGCAGCCACGGTACACAAATGTCATCATGATTTCTGATATCAGCTTATATTACTCTCGTTAAGGCGTTGGGCTACAATGACACTATCCCTGGATGGAAATATAACCAATTGATTTATGCTTTGTATTCCAACATGGAGAAATAAATTGAGAGCCCCCGTCCGCCTGTAACGCTCAGTGATAGTCAGTCAGCAGCTATCACAGAGTACAAACAGCCCTGTGATGTGTGTTTATCAGGAAACAAGGTCACAGGTTCAGATCCCTTCCCCAGCCAGAAAACTGATGGAGAGTGGGTGTCTATGTGCACTATTTTCAATACGTTTTAATATGAATCAATATTAGCCTACATCAGTTATTCCATGGCCTTCCTAAACAAAAATGATGAGAAAATGTGAAGCACAAGTATTTATACTGGACCCTGGACCACATTTTAAAGAAACTGACTGGCTAACATTTACCACAGCTAAAATCACATTAGAACTGATAAGCTCAAATACTGGCAGCCAGGTCAAAGAGTTGACCTTGTCTTTGTGAATGGACAGATTTGTTATTGTCCAGAAAGTGTTTTACATCCCACTTTATATAGCTGTGTGTAACACTCACGAAGCTATGCAGATCTTTTGTTTTGTGGACTGTCTGTTTTCTGCCCAGATAACACTCAGCACTGTTGAGTTGACCCTTAACCTCAAACTGATTGGAGCTGCTACAGATTAGCGACCCGTCTACCTACAGACTGCCTTCCTATCTAGGACGCTGGCCTCACTGGGACCAGCTCCAGGCAAGTGAGCATCGACAGGAAATACTCAGTAAAACGTATTGATTACAGTATGGAAACCATAGCAGGGCTAAACGGATGAACGTGTGCACAACAAAGACACAACCTCTGAAACAGCCACATGGGTGAGACTAAGACAACTTAACAGCAGCATGAAATGGCCGCACAAATCACAAGACAATAATGAGACTTAACACCGCACATGTTGAAAATGGGTTCCAACAACTTCCCAACAACGTTCTTAAGTTCTGCAGCTCGCACCTAAAGAGGACTACAGAACCAGCGTTGTGTATTTTCAAAACTAAAATCCTGGCTTTGTCATGCTCTTGACAAACTACAGTTTAAAGTCAACACTGTGAATGTGTATTTTTCAAACTGCTGTTTGCTTTTGATATGCATGTGTGGCTGCAAAGACGTGTGTCTTTATGCACTCCCCTGGAGTTGATGCTTGGATCTGTGTGAATATAAAGCAAGCCATTACACCAAAAGGCCACTTACGCTCAATCGAGCGCTGGATAAACATCCTCCTTTCTCTTTTTCAATGTCGTGATGTAATTTAGCAGAGTGACTTATGCCTAGAGTCTTTCTGATGTATTCAGAAAAGGTGAAATCTCTGAGGCAAGCAGTTTCCTGGAAAGACCAACGTTAGACTTTTATTATTCGCTGAATGTGGTTAAACATATGTTTAGAGCAGAGCACAATAAGACAGATGGATTTGTCCTCTCAGTACAGGTCACTGTTTAATCTGTTGTTAAATCTACAGCTCTGCTTTAATGCTCTGACAGATACATTAGCTCCACAACAGTTTACAACAAAGTCCCACCTCCAAGATTTTCTAACATTATTTCTTCATAATGACACTCGATTTAAGAACTTCAAATATATTAGAAACTAATTTGAATCAGTTTTGTGTCATTTGCCTGAATTGTCTAATTAGAAGTTTCCTTTCTTGATTAAGCTGCTGTTGATGTCTGCACTACTCAGGGAGTCATTAGTTAGAGGTGAGCGGTTGAGCAGCTACAGGCCCCAGATGAGTTGTAAACAGAATGTGAAATTAAGACCAGCTATGCCCTTAATGTGGGTAAATTCTTGTTTTGACTCAATCCCATTAGTCGATTCTTCCAACCACTTGGCAAGTAACCAAAAAGTCTTAACAACTAAAAACAAAAGAGGCAGTTTGTCAGCACTTTCCAAACAGGCACCTTCTCATCTGCCAGCTCTCTGACTAAAGCCTGTTAAGTCAAGGGAACTTAAACTATACGGTTAATTTGTTTTTCTTTATGTAGACAGGCAAGTTAATTACTTGGAGCTCAGTACTAGTTATAGAAGCAAATAAAACTAGTTAGTACAGACAGATGAATGTTTGGAGAATTTAATTACTTCTGGTAGTTGTATTGGGACAGATTTCTCTCCCACTCTTACAGGGCTTTAACTTCACTTTTTGTAGTAGTACAGTGCTAAAGTGCTCCAACACAGAGACCACTGCATCTATAATGATGCAATTAATTAGAACATTATTTAGTATAAGATACACATCGTGAATCATGAATAAGAAACATGACCTTTTTGACATTTAAAAGCAAAGCGTAATATTATTACAGTTGTCAGAGGTCATGTCTTTATTTCAGCATTCCTGGTGGACAGTGTGGATGCAGTGATCTGATACATAGGACTGGTATCCTTATTGTAGCACGACTCATCCACATCCAATAAAGTTTCTTTGTCAGTTATTGTATAAAAATTCAGATACACGTCCTTCATTCACTTCAGGTTTCAGTGACTTCAGTTCAGGACTCTGCTACACATGGTATATCTCATAAACTCAGAGCTAACAGAGTGTAGAGAGTCCCTTATATATGGGCAAGTGAATATTTTTGTTCTCAAATCATTACTTTATGAACCAAAATTAACAGCAGTGTTTTTAACATATCCAAGTAGCTTATTATATATGTATTAAAAATGGGAAGAAAATCATGAGTGCAGTGGGGAATAGGATGTAATAATTGCCATAACCTTGCAGTATTACTGTAACATGAAGGAACAAAGTATGTGACGGTACCTCAGTGTCAAACCACACAGCAGTGGACTTGTTTCAGATCCTTGCAGGTGTTTTACCTTCAGTTTTCACAACCTAAACAGTCTCCAGTCAAGCTGTCTTTGACTTCACACTTTTAGATATACCATGTCCTTCACAGATACAGCTGCTAGCTTGTCGCTAACACTGTTGCATTACTGAGGGGAATAGTCACAACAACCTGTAAATTCAATTCCTCCTGATACAATAACTTGACACTAATTCAACCACACAGATTATACGTGTGTGGAATCAGATTATTATTATCACCTCTGAAACCACAATGGAACACTCTGCCAAAATAAACATCACACCACAAAGACAGAAGAACAAAGTAACACAGGTGTGACTGCAGCCATTTTTACAGAATTGATTTTTTAATATCCAATGATATAATACTGTGTCCCTGTGCAGCCGTGCCCCTTGTCTTTAGGTTGATCTGGCCCAGACGGAGCCATTAGTCAGACAGAGGTGAGCGTGTCTTGTCAATCAGAGGCGGGCCTCTTCACAATGAGTTGTAAGGTTGTTCTAATGGGGTCAGCCGGCTCTGGCCTCATTCCACAGTCTGAGAATTATTTCTCAACAGCACCATGGAATCTGTCAGTCCAAGCAGCCGGGCTATTTCTGCCCACGCCGTCATGTACGACGCATAAGGGATTATTACTGAGACAACATCAGGATCAACAAACACACAGGAACACACATCATTGACTTGCAAAAACACAAGCACACAAACGGTCATTACCACACACGATTATGAGCACAAACGCACACAAAGCTCTGGGTAATTCTGCCTGCAGAAACTAGCATTATGTCAAACCTTCAACAATGAGAGAAGCACATTTATGGGCCAATATGCTTTGTGTGTGGTGTGTGAGAGTGTGTGTGAGTGTGGTGTGTGTGTGTGAGCTGATGACATCTAGAGCAATGATAGGATCTTTAACCTCTCCTGTAATGACAATCATGACGGCAGTGAAGTAGAGATGAGGGGAGCAGTGGAAAGAGGGATGGCACAGCAATGATACTTATGGCTGGCACTGGAGAGGTCAGGATAAGAGGAGGAGGAGACAAAAAGATGAGAAGATGGGGCCGGGGGGAGGTGATGGAGGGGTCAGGGTGAGGCGAGGAGGAGATGGGAGGAGATGTTAAAGGGGTAAATGTGGGGTGGAGGACGCTGCGAGGGAGCGTGAAGGATAGAGGGAGGGATGAAGGCTGAGATCAATGAACGAAGGGATGGAGGCGAACAGCTGAGGACGAAAAAGGCAAGAGGTCGGAGGCACAGAGGGCAGCAGAGATGAAGGACTGACGGATGGATGGAGGCAGGTCAGAAGGCCGGGGGAAAATAGCAGTGGGACAGATGAGATGGTGGGACAGAGGTGGAGGACAGGATGGACAAGTGACTGGGTAAGATGGAGGTGAAAGAGAAGAAGGGAAGAGGGCTGAGACTATCTAGAAAGGAAATATGGGGGCTGCATGAAAGGATGAAAACAGACACGACCAAAAGAGATGGCATGAAGATATAAGATAGAAGGATGGAGGAAAAGAGGCATTTAAAGGAATAACAAGGAGGATGGAGGGATGTAGAGGTGTATGGGAGGACAAATGAAGGAATAAATGGAGGGATACAGAGGTGAGAAGGAAATGCTGAAGTATAGAGCATAAATTGAGGACAGGATGGAGGGATAGATGGGGATAAACAGGCCAGTATGTCTCGTTAAAGTTGGATCAGGAGCTAAGCTGGAAAGGTAATTGTCTGTTTTGGTCTGAAGTGGACTGGTCCAGCCCAGCTTGGCACACTGACCCCAGCACTCTCTCACTTGTTAACCTCCTGTCTCCCGGGACTCTCTGGTACATCAGGCTGGACTGAACAGATGCTGGAGGATTAGCTGCTGGTTGTGGGTCCTGTCTTCACTTCAATCTTACTTTAAATGTAACAGTGAAAGCTGTCTGTGGCTGAGATGATGAAACTCCTCATCTTCTACATTATTATACAGCACACCCCAACGGGAGTACGCTGAATTCTTCTCTGTCTGTGCAGCACATTCACCATGTGCATCAGCTGCCAAATAATCTGATGCAACGTTACACAGCTGGCGTCTGAACAGGTGCAACAAGTCACATATCACAGTCCATACATGCCCACACAGTCCAAGATTCAACTGGGCACAACAAAGCAAAACATGTGCAGTTATACTGATGGGGCCATTAATCTAATCCCCACTTTAACCCAGTTTTTTAAGCTTAAAACTGAAGTGAATGCACCAAAAATATCCATTATAATTGTCCACTGCACTGAAAACGACTAAGTTTGTTTAAAGCCAGTACTGTGCAGATACCATGTGATCATCATTTTACATTACAGTCCAGTATTTTGGTATGAAGCAGCTGTATTTTTCCACAGGGGTATTCTGTGGTTATTTCTCATGAAAACTGTGTCACATGAGCTGGAAAAGAGCCATCACTACTGTAAAGCTGTGACCCCACACCAGAGCTCCGCAAGTAGGAGAGAATAAAGTATTAACACGATGCCAGTCAAATGCTTTCTGTAAGTCAGAAATAAATGTGCAATACAGGAATAAATGTACTGGCTGACAGCTCAGTGAATACTGACACTGTCACCAATTATCACTGATTTCCTTTCAGAGCCACAGTGATAGCAGCATTATGGCAAATGATGAATATGCAGAAATGGAAATGGCAACAACAGAAGTTCACACAGGATGTCAAATATTTCTCAAAGATTATGTAAAATTTGAAGTTGTTGACAATGCCTCAGGCCTCTAAAGATCACAGCGAGTTCATGTAGCATTGATTTAGATCAAACATCAGCCTCACTGCACTAATATTAGTTTCATGTTCAAATTACTTGTTTCTCCTCTCCAGCAGCTCAAATGTTGAGTTGGTGTGAAGCACATACCATTATCAGCACATAGACTAACTTTCCATTTCACAACAGAAGGCTCTGCTGGATGAGAGGCAAAGTACTGCTTGCATTAGCACAGCGCTAATGCTATCTGATGGATAGGTATTACTGATGGATGCTACAACATTCCTGACATCAATACGGTAATGTGATTAGGGGGGAGTATGACTATGAGAATTAAAATTATATCTGGCGAGGAGTCAGTTTTCAATTATGTGGCGGGCAGTCTGTAGTTGTGGGAAGCTGTTCTTCATGAGAGGATGTTTTAGATGGATGATTATACGTTATGTTTCAGACGCAGAGATTATCTGTAATGCCTACAATTGTCATAAAGATATGGAGGTGCAGCAGTGAAACCAAATTTAATTTCCAGGTCATACAAATTTAATGCTGATGATTATTTAATGGATTTTTTAAAAACACAATGCCACTTTAAAAACCCAGCTTTACAGTGAACTTTACAGGGTTTCTTTGTTTGATTAAGTGGTCCATGGACATACACTGTACTGTGAGACTGCTGAGGTTCATTGTAGGTGTCATACCAGAAAAATTATGATTCCAATTACAGTAAAGCTGTCCATACGACAAGGTAAGAGCACCAAAAAGACTTTTTACTATACCATCCCTGTAACCTAAATGGCAAAAGTCTAAAGCAGATAGTGTGTGTCAGACTCATCCTCTTTAATCTGTCATGTCTGCAGACTCTAATGAAGCAGAAATGCCAATAAATACTTATCTAAAAGCTGTTTGCTCTTCACTAATGTTTTTAATGTTGATGGGAAATTACCTCCAGGTAAATTTTGTGGGTGGTTGATCATCTTGTCTGTTCTAACAGACACTTTGGCAGGAAATCAGCCATTTATTTACAGAGAAATCAAGTTAAGATTTGATGAAAACAAACCTCATTTATTGATCCCTAAGGGTAGAGTGAGTAATTATGTAACAGAAAAAAGACTGGGATTGGTTAAATTTGGAACAAATAAAGTTATAAAGGATGTGACTGAAATGCATTTAACTGAAATAGTATTTTAATCAGAGCTCCAGTTTGAAAAAGTGAGTTGGTAAAACACGTCCCTGAAGAATACACCAGCTACTGAGGCTGATTGAGGAGTAAAGCTGGAAAACAACTGAAGCAGAATTTCCACTCTCATGCCAAATCCATCCCACCACCAAGAACACAGCCTAAATCTTTCCAAGCTGCCTGGGGAACCCCTCTGACCTTTGGTAAAAAGACAGAGTAGAAGCTGAGGAAGATGGAAAATGATTCCAGGATCAATATGCTACATCTAATTCCACAGCTCTTGTTCCTAATGGACAGGCAGGGTTGCAGTGCACAGCAAAACAGCTCGCTCATTCCAAAACCTTCAATTGAAAAGGTAATCAGCAAACACACATCAATATAAGTGACAATGTTGTTTCCCTAGCTTTTTAAGCAGACAGATAAAAGCGGGGCAAAGGTCAACATCTGTATTCATGTTAACTACAGCCAAAGCCCTTTTACAATCATTTCTAATTGATTAACTTCTCCCAACACAGCTCTGACCTATTAAATCTAAAAAATACTGTTACAACATTAATGCCAAGTTAATACTTCCTGTAATTCAAATTCAATCAAACCTCAGGAGGTCAGCTGCAGAGGGTGTGGTCATGTAAGGATGAAGAAGTGGACACAACAGACAACAGCAGTCAACAGTTCAATGTGATTTTAAGGGTAAGAAATAGGAGGATGGAGACAATAAGGATTCTGTGTTTTAGACAACACAGCACAACCAGCTCATCCTTTCCTTCATACAGCTTACCTATTCTTTTCACTAGACTTGATATCAGAGAACATCAACTCTCCATTCTTCTCTGACCTGCTCTCATCAGCGAGGCCTTTCTGTTTGCTCACTGGATGTTTTTTTTTTTCTTTTTCACACCATTCTGAGTAAAAACTCTAGAGACTGTTGTGTGCGAAAGTCCCAGGAGATCAGCAATTTCAGAAATACTTGAACCAGCCTGTCTTATCTCTGGTGTAAAAGACGATTTGGCCGCCTGACCTGGTGCTCGACCCATTAATAAGAAACACCCAAGTTCTGTCTCTGTCAGTAATGTTATCTGACGTTAGCTGTTCTTTGAAGAAGCAAATGAATGGACTAAATTCATCTCCAATCTACCAAGAATTAGACAAGAAGCAGCAACAAATTGTGGAGACAAACAACAAAAACATGCAGGCAACATGCCAAAACGTATACAGAGGTAAGGTATTAAGTGCCATGAAAGTAAATTCTGAGATTAATGTTGGCAGTAACTGTCTAAACCTCCCTCTAGATGTTTGCTAAAGATATAGTGTTTCCTCTCAAACTAAACAAGACAATGAAGAGTATTTTAGTCAATAAGTGAGTGAATCCAGCTTCTGAGTGACTCACTGCAGTGGATAGCACAGGTAGCTTAGCAGGTTAGCAGGAACAGCTGTATTAGATTAGAGAGTATTGTTCTGTTCAACAGTCAGGAGATGCTCACTAGATCTGGTGAGTTAGTCTGTGAATTATTACAGATAGACACCTGTAGCCATGGTAACTGTACACAAAGATGGCCACAGCTGTGACCTCAAAATGCACCAAAATGAGACTGACATGTCAGTGGCACAAACCAGACTAAGACTAGTCTTTAGTTGTGACTACAACTAACATGCATCTTCATCAAAGCGTCTAGGACTAAATGAAAACATCATCCCTCCAAAAGAGATGTTTGTATTGTTGAATACACAGCTCCTATCACCAGGACTCCACTCTGCATGCTGTTGATGACACATGGCGTGACTGAGTGCTGCCTACTGGGTTCAGTACTGTGTAAACTAAATTCACCGTGCCTTTAAACACAAACGCTTTGCTCCAAATCAGTTTCAAAGTCTCAGACACACACAGGGAGGGAGAGAGAGAGAGAGCTTGAACCTTCTACCTGCAGCCAAGGAGTCTTGACAGATGAGTTAAACTATGAAAGTGGATTTTAAAATATTCAGTAATGTGTATAGAAAGGTGAATCATGAATGATTAAAGACAGCATTATGATGAGTGCCATTAAACCTCTCTTCCCTTGTCCTCAGCAGAGCCATAAAGACTCACTGTCATGCAAATACAGCCTTCCATTTTTGTCACAGCAGTGAAAATGTGGACATTCACCATTCAGCTACGATTACAGATGACGTGAGATATGTCATTTGATCAATTGCGTGTGACTAAATAAGCTTAAAAGAGCAGTTAAACACTTCAAACTCTCCCCTTTGAAACAGCATAATGACAGATAATATAGGGGGGTATTCATATAGTGTTTAATGGACGCTTTCATCTGGAACACCTCACAGTTCCTTGAGTGCATACATTTTACGACGGCCTCCAGGGGGAACTGAAAGTGGTTGTGTAATCTGCTACCTACTGAGCTCCAGCACACAGAACAAAGGCTTCAATTTCATCTGTTCAATAAATATTCATTGCTGTCCAATGAAAACCATGTATCATAAAATGTCAACTTTCAGTTAAATAAGAAAACAGCCTTGATTTAACCTTCACGTCAATGCATTGTTTAGATAAGTCAATGTTTTTACAGGGGTATTTAGCCACACATATGGAAGAATGTGAAGAATCATACAAGCTTCTATACTGAAGCATCTGTCGGCAGAATAAAGCAACAGATATTCAATGTAAGCCAGATTCCCTGAAACACCAACATTACTGTAGATAATGTGGATGCCAGCTCCAGAGCAGAGGAGGTTATGTCAGTCACCAGGGAGACGACAGCAACCCTGCACTGAGCAAAATCCACAATACCATCTGCCATCAGGACTTCACAGAACACTGGTTCCATCAGAGCCCTGAAGTAAAGAGATCCGTCCTGAAAAAATGTTCTCTAACCACTGTGGAAAAGCAGTTATGAGATAAAGCTGATTCAGATTTCATTCACACACATTTACTGCTGCATTTTGGTTGTATTTAAATGTAACCTCTATAGGAGACAGGCTTAGAAAGCAATATCTTCTTTTATTGGTTCCTCTCTTGGTAACTCAGCAGTCCCAAACTCCAAACAATACCAATATCTAATCTGCATTTAAACACTTTCCCCTCTATCTCTAGACAATCAAAAATTATGACTATTACATAAAACAAATGTTGTCTGACTCAATAAGTAAATAATCAGCAGCTGAAATAAGTCAAATTGAAAATATATTCTACCTAAATCCACATATACAGAGTTTGAGCCAAAGCACAGCATTGTGAAAAAGTCCTGCTTATTTTTGTCACTGGTCAGGATAAACAGTAATACCACTTTGAAATGCTGTCACTTTAATAAGATAGTAAGGATCAATAGAAGTCTGCTGGTAAATAAATGTTCTGGCATTAGCTGACTGTGCACATCATCTCCCAGCCTCGTCCGTTCTAAACAAACAATCTACTTATGCATGCACACGTAAGAATTCACATGAACACATATTGTGAGTACAGTCATATTGACACATATGCATGGCTTCCTCTGAGCTGATGGCAGGTGAGGATGTTCATCTGCAGATATTGCCATTGTTTCTCCATTTTCACGCAGCAGGAAACGGATTTGCTCTTCACACCTTCATCCACAGAATGTTAATATTTTGTCAGCCGGTCCTAGAAAATATATTTCTCTGATGTGTTTATATTTTGAGCAGGAGAGTAAAAACTGTAATCTCTCTACCTTTCTTTTTTTGCCTCTGCCTTTCACATCCTTCGCTCTCTCTCTTCTCATTCTCCCAAACCCCTCTGCCTCCTCTCTTTCATCTCTACCCCCTCCCTCTCAGTTTGCCTTTCCTTACCCTTCTTTCATTTCTTCTCAGCCCCCCCTTCCCCTCTGTCTTCTTCCCTCTCCTTGCTTCCCCTCTTTCTTTCCTCCTCCCTTCTATCTATCACCGCTGTCAGTGTCTGACAGATTAGCTCTCATCTCACCATTACCATTTAATGACCCAGCCTTACATGGAGACACTCACCCATGAAACTCATTACATCAAACATGACATTCAGCTCACAGTGTGTGTGTGTGTGCATGTGTGTGTGTGACAGGCAGTGTGTGTGAGTGAGTGCAAAATGGCTCTTGTTTGTTTGTGAGGTGCACCACACACACACACACACACACACACGCAGGTCCATCTTCAAATTCTCTTTCCCCATTAGAGGTAATTTTATAATTGGTCATGGGTAAACCTGACCGGATGTCTCTCTCTCTCTCTCTCTCTGTCTCTCTCTCTCTCTCTCTCTCTCACACACCACACACACACACACACACACAAAATACAATCTGCTACTGTGGACTGATGAGTTTGTGTGTGTGTGTGTGTGTGTGTGTGTGTGTGTGTGTCTGGTTTTCTACTCAGAAAATGAAAACTGTTAAACGAGAGATGTTTACTCCCCTCCGCCCCTCTGCACAGCACTTCCAGGATACACACACACACACACACACACAGTGATATACCCACACACCCAGTGCACAATTAATTAACAGCAAGAAATGCAAATAGATGTGTTGCATTCAGATGCACGTGTAAAACCCACAAACACAGATACAAGAGAACAATTATCAGAACCACACACACTCTGACTCTGCCTCTATCTCTCTCTCTCTCTCTCTCTCAAACACACACACAAAGACATACATCCCAACAGATAGTTTCTATTTTTATCTGGCTGCTGACAGCACCCTGTCCCACTGTTCACACTAAGCTGAGCCACATAATTGGCTGCCATCTATCCTCTCTCTCTGCCTTTCACCATTTCTTTCTGTCTTTAATGCTGCCTTTCTCTTCCTCCCTGCTGCCTCCTTTGATATCCCTCCATCCTATACTTGGTGGTAACCCTGGAAAGTTGTGCGTTTGGAGCTAAAACCAAGCTTCCATTTTCTGTCTCAGCAGGAGGCCTGGACTGCAGCAGAGCTGAATCACAGGCTGTGTTTACACTGAGGCTAAAGAGAGAGGGATGAGTGAGGGGAGGAAGAGAGAAAGAGATTCAGGAGGAAGAGTGGATGTGGGAGGAGGAAAGGAGAATAAGGGGGAAGGGGATGATGGGAGTGTTTGGGAGAAAGACAGAGACAAAGAGGAGGAGACAGAGACAGAGGGAAAATCTGAGGGTATTTTTAGGATGCTATCAGACCTGTTATTTAACACCTGCTGGGTCTGTAGGAGAGGAGAGGAGAGGAGAGGAGAGAGGAGAGGAGAGGAGAGAGGAGAGGAGAGAGGAGAGGAGAGGAGAGGAGAGGAGAGGAAGAGGAGAGGAGAGGAGGAGAGGAGAGAGGAGAGGGAGGGGGAGGGAGAGGAGAGAGGAGAGGAGAGGGAGAGGAGAGAGGGGAGGAGAGGAGAGGAGAGGAGGAGGAGGAGAGGAGAGGAGAGGGGTCCAATAGCATTTTATCAAATCAAAGTCAGTATCAAACCTACTTATTAAATCCAAATCCTTTTGAAATCCCTTATTGGATCTACTTAGGTTCGAGCTTTGAATATATATGTGTGTGTGTGTGTGTGTGTGTGTGTGTGTGTCTGTATTGTATATATACATGTACATGTAAACAGCACATAAGCTGTTACAAAAATAGACATATTCTACTCTAACTACTACAGAGGGATGAGACTTGATTTGGACTTGCACTTTGTGACTCATGAAACTCTGTGATATGACCTCGAGCTAAGAGGGGGAGGAAAACTGGAGGAGAAGAAGAAGCAAAGAGTGCAGCCAGTTCAGATGAGAGGAGGAGCAGACAGGAAGCGAGCAGGTTTCAAAAGAACAAAGAACGCTGATTTACTCCTCTGCTATATTTGTGTGTGTGTGTGTGTGTGTGTGTGTGTGTGTGTGAGTCATACTGTGTTTGATGGACAGTGAAATGGAGGATAAACCTACAGAGGCTTCACCTTACAGCAACCTCCATCTGCTTCTCACATCTGTAGCGCTCATGTATATCTGCCTGTAAAATCCCAAGTCTTTTAATCTCGAAGGGGTCTGACACACACACACACACACACACACACACACACACACACACACACACACACTCTTTGGCCTTTAGGAGGCTCCACATGATTCAGGAGAAATAGCCGGCCGGCAGCAGCAGAGCCTTAACACCACATGACAGACAAACAGGGCTGCATCAGGAGGTAAATGAAACACACTGACAGTCCACCACATCAGGGGCACACTACACTGATTTTATTAGCTTCCGTTTAGGGCTGCTAACTGAGAAATAATTGCACTGTCAGGTTTGACCATGGTCATAAGCCTCCAGCAGTCTCAAATGCAAAGATATCCAAACCAATCGTCACAGCAGAGGAGATGGCAATACTACTACTTAGTATGTTATTCAAGTTACCCTATGTAGCAGAAAGGACAACCACACACAAACACACACATCTGCTTTTGCTTTTTTTTCCTTGCTATTTATCATATGATATGTCACTCTGAGCATGTGCAACAACACACACACACACAAACAGTGTTAGTGTGTTCAGTTCTCTTAAATCATACTGCACCATCCATCAGCGAGCTGTCAGATATGACCTTCAACTTGAAAAAGGAAAAGAGAGAGACAGGGAGAGAGAGACGTAAGGCATGAGAGAGATGGGCAGAGGAATAAGTCAAGTAACAAAAGGGAAAAAAAGGAAGAAGGCCAGGAAGGGGAAAGGATACGAGAGATTAAAAAAAAGAGAGATGGAAGGGAGTGAGAAATGATCGACAGTGGTGTGGAAACAGAAAGACAGAGTGAGATATGATGAGCATTAGATCACTGTCCTGCTGAGATTAGCATGCTGACATCCATATTGAATTTACACTGGAGTTGTGCTTGTCATGTGTCCTCACACTGCCGGTTCTCGGGGGGTCCGCTCCACGCCGGCTCATATTCAATTTAAACTTGACACGTTTTACCATTTTCTCATTAATCCCTCGGCTGTCAGATCACACGTGAAGACTCACTCCAGCGGCACAACGGAGAACAGACACGACCCCCTTGTTACACTTTAGAGTTATCTGCTCTGAGCTTTTAATTCAATTCAGAGCGGATCTTTACTGTCCTGTGAGGGAATCTGGTTTGTCGTTTCACACAAAGAAAGTCACTGAAGCACAGTGGAAAGACAAGAAGGATTTATTTGTAAAACTGATGCAGCACCAAAGTGTTGCTGATGTTTCAGGGAGCTGATCATGACTGGTTGACTTTACTTTTCGCTGTCAAATATGGAATCCTCAAGTCTTCTTTAAGTTCACGTATGTGCATCCTTGTAGGGCTGCAACTGCTGATATTTTTCAGTGCCAAATAAGCCCTTAGGGTGGGGCAGCCTAACCTGAACACATGGATTATTTTTGATTGTTGCACCATTGCAGTGAATCTGAACATTATGATAATTTCTTACACTGTTAAGACTACTGTCAAGGTAGGATGACAACATATTTTTAAGGTTTCAGTAGTACACCAAACAAACTAACCAACTAGTATGATATTTTACAAGTGTAGTGGTAGCTCGATGCAGGTAGAAGTTGATTATTCTATATTATTTTGATTTATTTCAGTACTCAACAAATAAAGAAAACCCTGACACCTTGACAAAAACAAGTGTGTAGGTTTGGGCACAGTTGGAGGCAATCGTTTTACACCACTGTTAATTTCCTTATTAGTCTGACAAAGCACAGGAACTGCAATCCCTTATTTGGGCAGAAATGTAGGTCACACTTCTCTGGTTTGTTTAGACAAGCTTCATCACAACCATGTTTTGAGAAAAGAAATTACAAAAATAAACTGGAGACAAAACATGAGGAGGAGAGGTGAAGATGAGGAGGAGATTAAACAAATTAACGCCATATCACAGCATTTGTGGCTTGTGTGTGTGTGGGTGTTTGTGGATATTAAAGCACTGGGTAAAAACCATACACTACCAGCAACACATCAGATCAGACTGGGAATCAATACTCAAACCTAAGCAAAACATTGAATCTAGCTGCAGTACTACTGTACTCATCATTATCATAACCAAACCATGGAGTCTAAACTGCACTACCAGGCTACACCTCTTAATGTTCGAGAGACCTATTGCAAAACGGGGGGGAATTAAGATAAATATACACCACAGTTCTCAGTGCTTTAGAGGAGTATTTTATTAAATTACAGTAATTCTAAGTTCAAATGTTCTGCTGCAGTGGTGGCTGTTCGTGTTGAACTGCTGATTGAATTAAAAAAAAACACCTCATGTGACGTCTGCAAAGCCAGTGAGAGTGGAAAGGAAATAAAATTATCTGATAAGAAGCTCCTGGGAACCACAGACTGGAGTACAGATAGTCATGGTAACATCTCATTTAAATGTAATGTCTTATGTAGAAAATGGTACACCTGCAGGGAAAAAGTAAGCTGCAAAGTGAGAGCAGGCAAGGCAAGTGAGCTGGCTGGTTGGATGGACAGATGGATGAAGAAACAGATGGGTGAATAGATGGAGGGATTGGGGGTATAGCTCCAGGCTGGGAGATTAAGCCACAGATTAATTCCTTAACCAGACAGGATGCAGAATTTCCACTGGAATGTAAATCACACATTATGATCTGGATATTTGTGACAGCCTCTTACCTGCTTATCTGTCACTGGAGTGGGGGTGTTGTTACGTAACAGTCCTTTATGGGTAACAAGCACTGCCTCTGAAATTGACTCCTGATAGCTCAAAAACTAACAACCTGAATTACATTTAAAGTTGTATGGAAAGGAAAAGAAACATTTCTGCATGACAGCTTGCAAAGATCAAAACACAACCTAATTCGAGGAGCAGGAAAATAACTTTTCTTTTTTTTTTTTTTTGAACAGAGCAAAGCTCAAAGGAAATTAGAAGTGCATCAGCCAGTTTTGTGTCTCAGCTGCCAAGCAGGTTTAAGAAGAGAGAGGTCTGATCATAGGCGTGCTGGACGGTGGCCAAAGTGTCATTTGAATTACCAGACCGTGTAGCTGCCAATACTCTATGAGGTATGTTATACTTTCAAGGTCTAAATTAAACAGGGAAGCCCCAGATTTGACACCAGTTAGGTGTAATTTTACTGTTAAGATCATGTAGTACTCTTTAATTCATGGCCATGTAGCTAATCCACTTTGCACTAGTTTTCAAAGCCAAACATTGGGGAACTTCAATTATGACCTTTATAAGGTTAATAGATGGATAGAGACCAAATTCACACTGAACAAGACAAAATCTTTTTAGGTTTCACCAGCACTGTCCAACAGGAACACTTGCTCTCAGGTTCCTAACTGTGTTCTACAAAAACATGATTTATCTTTTTAGATAAACTTGAAAATGAGTGTACATTTGCAGAGGTAATACTAAAATAATCAGACAATTACTTGGTTACTGCATCAACAAATGGCTATTTTTGTAATTCATCTATTGATTAAGTCACGTATACAGTAAATATACAATCTTTCCTTTTGCTGTTACATATCTGAGGTTATTGTTTTTGTGTCGTTTTCATTTTTGTTTGTTTGTGTTCATCTTAAAAGTTGTTGGACTGTTAGTGAGGCACAATCAGACATTTTTTTCACACACAAGAACATTTAACAAGTAATTAAAATATAATCAGATGGTTTAAGAAGAGTGTGAGTAATTATTAGTCCTTCGCTATAATTCACATTTTCAACTTGTACTTGATAAGATGCATAGGAGTTGTGTTTGAGGGCCGTTCATGAATAACAGCTTGGTCTTTTCTGTGCTGTCTGATTAGGTAAAATACAGCAGCCAAAGAAATGTGTCATGGGTAGAAGAAGGTGGAAAACACATCAGAGTAGCGTGCTGAGAGTAAGTGTGGAGGTGGGGATGTGCTCTCTCTCTCTCTCTCTCTGCTAATGGGATGTGAAGCACACTGTAATGCTCTCCATATGATAATAGTCACCACAAAACAATGCATCACTCCACTCACATTAACACATTTCACTCTATTATCACACTCGAGCATGGCACTGGATGGCAGGCTACCTGGCTGACTCTTATTTTGCCTGTCTGGCTCCCTGTCTACCTGCTTTGCCTTTCTGAGCCAGTCTGTCTCTTCTTTACTGTATGAATAAGAGTGTGTCTGCCTACATATCTGTCTGTCCATCTGCTTTCCTGTCTGTCTGTCCATCTGCTTTCCTGTTGTCTCTGTTACCCTCTATCCTTCCCAACTGGTCTAACCTGTCTATCTGCCTCTGGCAACTGAATCCATCACAGTATCATACACGACTGTCAGTCCTCTCATAACACACATTTACAGTGAATTCGTTGCCCGCACTGGGATTAGGAAGGCTGTTACAAAAATAATCAAAGCAGTCTTGATAAGAGCTAGCCTGGGGAAATCTACACTGACCAAAACACCAACTTACCTCCTTTCCAAAATCCTTAAAAACTTTCTGAGTCTACATTTTCTGGTTTCTATTGACTTTTACATGAAGCTTTCTGAGTTTGTGAGGCTCCCCCCAAGGTCTTGAAATCACTGCAACTTCAAAAGCACTCTCTTAGGTGCTCAGGGCAATGCTTACATTCGCACTAGCCTCCATTCTGTCTGATGGGACTGAACTTGAGTTTGAGTTTAACATCGTGAGGGGAGGAAACAGCTTCCTCAGAGCATCATGTCTTAGAAATCCATTTAACTTAAGACACATGATCTAAATCTGATCTCTGGAGGTTCTGGTTAAACAGTGTTAGGTTTATGATAGATTAACTGGGACTGTTACAGTGACACTTCTTTCCTCACAAAAGATTTTTGGCTTAGTAGATACCAACTGAGAAAGAGCTCTTTAAACAGACAACAAAAAAATTATCAACTTACTCACAGTATTAGGGTTAAATAGCAGCAGTCACTGTGATCCGCTACCTGCAATGGTTGTCCTTTACCCAATGAAAGCAGCCATCAGTACTGGCTAAAAGAAGAATATGCTACCTGATGTGGTAAAGGAGAGCTGAGGTGGACAGAACCCCGTAGAGTTCAGAAAGGAAAGGTTCATATTTTCAACAGCTTTAATAAAGGCAATACCAATCCATTAAAATCTGCTTGGACTGGCCCTGATACCAAACCTTAGGATCAGCATATCTGGGAGTATCAAGATCAGTTAGTTATTTTAGAAAATGCATCTGCAAATTATGGCTGCAAACACGCGTTTATGCACTGGTGATTATAAAATAAATTATTCAGAAATTAGAATATGAGTAACAATGTGCAAGAAAATGCAGAGATGAGCTGTACAATATAATATCAATACTGAGCAGCAGCACTAAATAATCTAGACTTGTATTCTTAAGGGAGTCCTTTGCAACGTATAAATGCCTGTTCATGGTTCTAAAAATAGATTACAGTTATCCATGGATCCATGGATGGAAACCACAATAAAAAATGTTTTATTGATCTTACTATAGATATTCTCTTCTCAATTAACCCTCCCTCCAGAGGTCAGGGACTCAGTGTCTTGCTCAAGAACACCTCAATAGGCAAGATGTTTGCCACCATGGGAGGTTTCACCCTGCAGAGTATTCTCTGCACACTAAAAACCATGACTAGATGATGTTATGTCTCATGAATAAATAGAAACACACTGCATGATTTCTGACTTTCAACTTGTCTGAATCTATCCATGAACTACAAGCAGCTTTGCTGGAATTATTCATGGTTTTAAAACCATGCAGGAGCTCACTGTAGCACCGACTCTAGGGTCGGAACTCTCCAGGGTTCTTAAAACTACACTGGCTCTCTGAATGGTTACTGAAACCTGTCAGAGATCAGTCTCTCAAAGGAGCTCTCTGAGGCGTTTAAACCAAGCAGAACCTTGTTTTGGCACCGAAACTATACTGGAGCCTTTCAGGGTTATTAAACTACATCAGCATTTCCCTACCATGGTGCTGAAATCACTACCATGTCAGCACTTTCCATGGTTGTGTGAACCATCTAGAGCTCACTATGGTGTAACAACAGTGCCAGAGCTCCCCATGTTCTGTCTAACCTCAGTACTACTGAGGTCACTGTTCCTGGGTATCAAAATATCTCAGAGGAACTGTACATGGTCAAGAATATTTGTCAACTTCTATCCATCTGTCCATAAACATGCATCTGTGTCCAACACTGCTGGAGCTGTCTGTGGTGCTAACAACAAGTGCACACTAGCTAAGACAGACAAACTATACTGGAGCTCTCCATGGTCCTGAAACTCTCTCTCACCAGCTCTCCCCACTGCACTGAAGCCTCTGAGGAGCTCTCCGTGGTCCTGAATCCCAGTCAGCTCCATGAACTACAAACAGCTTGTTCAGATGCCTACAGAGATGTTTTTGGACAGCTATTCCAAATCTTTCTTTGGAGCAGAAGCTCTCTCAGTGTGGAGTTGTCACTACTTCCTAAACACTCCCTGGCTTCTTATAGGCATGTTACCAAACCACACCTGTGTCCTGCTAGGTTGTTTTCTGTGCCACAGTGAGGACTGGTTGTGAAATTGCACAAAAAATATTTTTATACCCAGTAGCATTCAGTCCTACTGCCCCTCTACGGCCTCCTCTTTACGCTCTGTACGCCCTCCTCCCATCATCCCCCATCCCCTCCTTCTCCCTGTCCTCTCCCACCTTCCCCTGTATTGTGATCCATCTCCTCTGCCCTCGTCTTTTTCTGTATTCCTTGTTTAATGCTCTCTGGTCTTTTCCTCACCCCCCCTCCTCCTCCGTCCACCTCCTCCCATCCTTCTGTCCCTTGTCCTCTACTGCTCTCTCTACTAACTTTAACCATCTTTCCTTATCTAACCTTTCCTTACTCTGCGATCTTCTTTCCTTTCCTTCCTGTGTCTCCTTTTCCTCCCCATTCTCCTCACCTCTCCTCCCCTCTTGTGTTCTCATCTCCTAGCCTCCTGCATAATAGATGTGGCTGTAACGCCAGTCAACTGGAGCGGCATGATGAGGCAGCTTTAGAAACAGAGAGTGAGACAGACAGCCAGAGAAAGCGAGTGAGAAAGCTCCCCCCAAAATGGGTTCTATTACTGCGCTCCCACACACGCGCGCGCGCGAACGGATGCCATCCATACATGCGCGCGCAGAAGCCCAACGTACACGCACGCACACATTCCCATACAGGCACGGCGCGGCTGCCAGCCTGGCCAATGCATCGCAGCACACGCGTGAGACGCCAAAATAACAATTAGCCTTTCACCGATTGAAGCACCACAGACACTGTCAACTGCGCGAGCGCCGGTGTGCTAGATTTTGGAGAGCGCTAAATAAATGGTCTATAGCCTAAGTGAATGAGAGAGTCCCCGGTGCCAACACAGGCGCAAAAAAGAGCAATCACACACAGAGCGAGGTTATGGCAGAGCCTAATCAGATTACAGCGACGATTCATTTCCTGGGCACTAAGAATAAAACTATTGTTGGCACCGGGATGAGCGTGGCATCCCCGTGGCAGAAAAAAATTTAGCTGCATAGCAGAGCTCGGTCCCACCGAGCATCCTCCGCCATCTCACACACCCTGCATTATTAACAGTGTGCCTTACCTTCATCGATCTCCAAATCCTCCCCTCTTGTCTTGTCTCTTTTCTCCAGAATCCTTCCTCTCCCTCTCCCGGTCTGTCCACTGACAGACGAGTTAAATCACAGCGAAAAGCCCCGGAAGGCTTTAAAGGTGATCAGGCTCGGCAGCTTATCCCAACTCCTGGTCTCCTCTCCTGCGCGACTCCTTCCTCATCCACACACGGAGAGAGAGAGAGAGAAAGGCTATCTTGGTAGTTTTCTGGGGCTGAATAAACGGGAATGTGTGTGTGTGTGTGTGTGTGTGTGTGTGCGGGACCGGGCAGCAGCAGAAGCGGAGTTACCGGAACAGACGTGCGCGCGGTCAGGCAGAGGGAAAAAGGGGGCGAACCGGGAATCCAGGTGCCGCTGGTCTCACCGTGCAAACCCACGAGAAGCACTCACGTACACATAGTTCCTGAAACGAAAGGGGTGGGTGGATGGAGGGGGTCATATGGTTGCTGAAGAACTCCTATTAGCCTCCCATTCGCCTCCCGAAGCCCAGTTACTCCAATAATAACGTATTTAAAGTATGACGGCCGTTAAGAGCTCGTGCCATGCGTTTTAATCTTCCGTTCCACTCGTGCACAGTCCTCAGAGGGATATCCACAGCGAGACGAGGCAGAGAAAAGTGGCGTTATGGGGCTAAACAGCTTCAATTCCGCTAAGGTTCATCTCAAGTCCCGGTAGAAATCCGTGCTGAGCTCCGGTTTGAGGTTCACAAGACGAAAACACTAAAACAAACTACACCCACCAACACCGGCGTCCTTGAGTGCAAATAACCTTTTCACTTATCAAAGCATCCGTTTGGGTGTATGAACGGCTAATCTCCAAAGACACGCAGCTATTCCTCCAGGTGGGGCCTATTTAACAAATTCAACTATTTCAATCCAGAAGCATTCCAGTGATGTGCGTCTCCACTGGACGCTGGCTGCCTTTTCTTTCCCCACGCCAACGAAAGAAGATGAAATCCCGGTCCTGAAAACTGGTCCGGGCGGTGTCCAGCTCCGTCCTCCGTGATCAATAATAAATCACACAACTGGCAAGCGACTCTGATAATCCACCGGGGAGCTCCGAAAACATTTTTTGGGGGGGTGAGATGCAGTTTTGATGGAAATTAGCGACCTTGAGGCAAAGACTAAGGCTCTACTTTTTCGGTTAGTGCGGGTTTGCAGACCTGCTGCAGGCTGCGCGCACAGAAAGTCGCCTATTTTTAGAGGAGAAAAAAATCACCCCACCGTTGGAGACAGTGGTAATCCTCGACGAGGCTCCGAAACGTCACATTGTCGGTCACATTTCCTTCTTTGTCCGATTAATTCCTCCGCTACATCCCTCTGCGTCTGATCCGTTCTTTCAGGGACAGCTGCCGCGGGGGGGAATTTTTTTTTACGGACGTTTAAAGTTTGATTTTCAGCCACAGATTCCAGCGCGTGCTTCCCGCCGGTTGGAGGCGGCTGTGGGCGCACGAGGCTGACTGACTGGTGGTTGTAGTGATGGGAGGGGGGGGAATGCAACAAAAAGACACACCCATACCGCCTGCCTATCTATCTATCTATCTATCTATCTATTGATGGATGTTTATTTGCTTAATATCTGTTACTGGCTCTGACAGAGCTTCTCCTGCAGCAGACCACTCCCAAATCCCAAATCCGTTTTACCAATGACTTTGACCTCTCTGAGGTTTATTTGACCCCAGACATACAGAGAGTAACATCACTCTGAAGGATACATTTCTTCAGACAAGGTTTAGACAAGCAAATGGAGTATATGTTCATACACAGCCAAGATAATATGTAAAAAATAATATGTGTCCTTATTTGGTGTAATAACAACGTTTTATGCCCATTTCTGAATTTCTCCACCTTCATCAAAGGGAGAGGATACTAATTCTCTACATAAAGGGTGTTTATAAGGTCAGAAAATACTTAAAATGTTGTGAGAATTCCTTTTAGCTGGTGTGATATAACGATATTACTTCTGAGACCAAAACAAATGGAGCGAGAGCACAAAGAGTTTGCTGTACTGAAAAGTGAAATATGTGCTCAGTGTGTGTGAAAGAAAGTTAGTAGACAAGGTGGTGTTTGAGAAAAGAAAGAAAATACTGAGAAGCAGGTGTAACAGAGTGCCACTGTCTGAATGTGAAGAGTGAGTGAGTCTCTGCTCCAGCAGTTGAAAATCCAGAGAAAAAGTGGCAGAGGAAAGATGTCACATTTTCTGACAATTCAGTAATCTGATGGCACGTTATTGGCCTATTTGCAAATCACATGTGGTCTATGTGGAGTCCGTCAGGCAGTATTTTGACAGGCCAAAGGCCTCACTGTATGATACGTCTCAGCAGTAGCTCAGGTACAACATAACCAAAACAAGGGACCCTTAATAGAATTATTGTACAATAACTGACTCCAAACCATCAGGGTTTAATGGGAAATGTCCACAGGATATGTCTCAAATCCAACCATGTTGAATTGGTGATTGAATCTGTGTGGGATCCTTTAACAACAGAACAGTTTGTAATGTTTAAAAGAAAGAAGGAACAACTTAAAAACTTGGTATTGGCAATCTGGAACAATGATAAGAGGATGAAGTGAAGTGGAAATGAAAAAGTTAGCATCTGCTTGGAATAATTTTACTGTAGAAAGATATTTTACAAATGGATAATTATTGTGTTTGAATCTATAAAGATGAACATATTGGAGATATGGCTGAACATGAACGGTGTGTTCATCTAGTACTTGTTGTCATGTTCTGCTGGTGCATCTAATGTTAGCCTTGTATGGCATAAAAAGAAAAGAGACACGTCTGCTGTGTTTTAGAGTTGGCTTTCAGAGAAAAAAACTCAGTTTTCTACCTTTGTTTTTATTTAAATGCAAGAATGCATTCCTCACTGTTTTTTGTTTGTTTATTTTTTGAGCTTTTAACACTTTTTTAAACACTTTTCCACCATCATGTGTAAAGCACTTATTGGGTTTTAGCTTTGAAATAACAGAGGAAAAGCTAAATTATGGCGTAATCCATGAACAACTGGGCCAGCATCAAAAGGAAGAGACAGGAAGAGTGAATTTTTACATCTGTGTGAGTTCTTGTTTACTGCGATTGATAAAGAATAGAATAAAATAAGAATTAAAGAAGGGTAGTAAAGTATGAAGGGGGTGAGGAAGGAAAGGGTTTAGGTGGCATGAGGGGTGGCTGCTGTTACCAGCGCGGCCGTGAATTAGAATTAGCAGCATCGGGGGAGCATTTTACGTGGGCTGAATGTTGAATATTGTATCGCTGTGTAAGTGGAAACGTGCTTTGCATCTCTAAGTGAAATGCCAATACTGTTAACCTGAGGGAGAGTGAGCAGACGCAGTGATGGGAGACAAATGAACAGTCATGATGGATGAGTTGTGACTTGGTAATAAAGGAAGGATGGGAAATATGGAGAGGCCCTCCACCATGACACACACATGCAAAAGAAACATACTGTACGTACACACACACACACACAGTATAATCTCTGACCTACATGCACGTATGTCATTGCAAATGCGTAGATTACACATGATAAACTGATGCAGTAGATTGAGAATATGAGGAAAGGATAGCGGATGTAAAGGCCTCTTCAGAAATGGCTCTAATACACACACACACACACACACACACACAGAGTTTGATCAGGTTTAATCCCAGACCCCATATGGAAAGGTTTTTGTCGCTGATGATTTGGTATGGAACCATATTAAACCTCTTCAAAAAATGTGCCATTAGGACTCAGGAGAATACAGAAGTTTAATTTTATAAAAACACTGCAGCAGCTGATTTCACTGATAAAATGAAAACTGAACAGGGAAATGACCCGCTGTGGTGCGTGGTTAAAATGAAAGCCTCTATAATCTTTGGGCATAATGGCACAGAATTGAAAACCATTGGTCTGCTGTTCATGGGGAGATGACAGAGGTAAGGGTGACTGCTGCTTTCAGTCCTAACTAAATCTGATGATTCCCATCAAATGATCTACTTTAAAGCAAAACACATTTCTGGAAACAGATACACTACATGCTCCACACAGTGATCAGAGAGTATGGGTTGTGACATGCAAAATACACCAAATCCAGAGCTACAGGAGATTTGTGTATCAGAATATAACAATGGTGCAGTTATTAAAGGATTTAAAACCTTCAAGGGAACTTACATCTCAGTCGTTGATTTAAGAATCAATGTTGACTGTCGGTGTCACACAGGAAATAAACCACAGTCTCCTGTGGTACTTCTACATGAGGTACATCCATGAATGACATTTGGCCCTTATCAAAGTCTCTCAGATCTTTTAACTTCTATCTTAAAAAACGTGAACAACAGTGAATTCCATTTATTCATTTATCTCCTCAGGAGGCAAAAACCCCTCTAAACTCAACAACTAATCTGTAGTGATCTATAACTATAATCACTGAAGTTATAATAAGAAACTTAATAACAATAGTTCAATGAAATTAAACTAAATATATCAACTAAATATCAAGCTGGAGTGAGGACCAAACACAGACACACTCAGAAGGTAATGAAAACATAATTGATCCACAGTAATACAATTATTTTTCCACCTCTTCTCTAATGAACTAAGTCCAAGTCATTTGCTACTAGGACAGTGCTTAATAAAAAAGTTCTGCACTTCACCAAATTTTTAATTTGGCTAACAAGTGATAAAATAACTTCCAACTCATCAGTCGCCCTCTGAGAAATCATCTCAAACAGATGCCATCTGAATCTAAACAATGTTTCCCTGCCTTCTTTATTAAAAACCTGCGGCTGGCCTCCTCCCAGATGGATGCCTCCGCACAAGAACAAGTTTTCTGCTCTGAGGATTTGTTTACAATGAAGTTTTGTGTTTGTAGATATCAGAGGTCACTTTCAACAGCTGAACGTGGCGCTGGATCTTTTAAGATGTGAGCAGCTGTCTATGAGGAGTCTCTAATCTACAGAGCAGGTCGTTTTTCACTGTAACAGCTCTCTGCAGCTTTGACAGTATGATGGATCCCTCTCACGTTACACATGGTCATTTCATCTGAGCTTGATAAAAAAATCTTGATTAGTGCAGCTTTAGGCAAAGAGGGCACTTATCAGTATCCTTTGCTCCTTCAGTGGTGCTGCTGACATCTCAGGAACATCCTGCTCTAAAAGGGATTTGGATCTTAATGTCTACACTACTCTCAGAAAACGTTTCACATCATTAGCTCCACTTTTGCTAATGGTTACAAAACAACCAAATTAAGCAGTTTCTCCTTTGTTGAGCGAGTTTAGACTTTTAGGCTTGTTATCTTTCTTCTATGACTGCTAATGTGGTGCCAGTCATAAGGGGATGTTAAGTCCAGGTTGACTGTAACGTCCTGTTCCTGTAATAGACTCGTAGTAGTTTGGCGCTGTGGGAGACGGCTGCCTCTCCAGTAGCTCCGTAGTTTCTTTTGCTCTTTTTAGCTCTTTAACTTTTCTTTTTTTCCTCTACTCTTCTTACTCTTCTTGTGAAGAGACGGTGTGCTTTATATATATCCTATGGATATTTTCAACTTTAAAATGCAACCAAGAGCCAGTTTCCTCACCCTCAATCCAATTCTATTTATATTTATATTCTTTCCTATTTTATTTACATCTTCTGCCTGTATTTGCTGCTGGAAATGTAATTTCCCGAGGGAGTCATCCAAAGGGATCAATAAAGTCCGTCTAAGTCTAAGTCTAAGTCTAAGTCTAGACTTTGCCAAAATGTGGCCTGACATCACAGGCATCAGCAAAATAATCTGGTTAGTCATATGGTTAAGCTGAGGTACATTTACGCCAACGCAGTGTTTCTCCAACAATGGGCTGAGTCCCAAAAACACACCAGGAGTCTGTTTTCTATCAAATTCTTACATGACAACAGAACAATATTCTATTGAATCTGGCTGACAGAGTGAGAGTGATTTTATTCAGTTTGAGCCCTGGGCTTAAAAATTTAACAGCTGCTTCATTCAAGTATCTGAGTTCATGAAAACCTCAATATAATACAAGCGACTCATGAATTATGGAAAAAACAAACTATTATTCATGTACGGGAAGAGCACAGACCAGTGTTGTGGTTGGGGAGGATAGAGTACAAGAAGAATGGAAATCTAATAAACCTGCATTCAGGATGCATGATACAAGCAGACTGGGGGGACGAATAGGGAATAAAAGTTTGCGTACAGGACTAAAACTATTTTATTGTAGAATTCAACAATATCTTTGTCACACAATCAGACTCTGAGGTTGGTAAGCACAGTGACAATCCTGTCTCACTGGACTCATGACCTTAGTTTCCTGTCATCTCCTTTCTGTTCCTTGTCTTTTCTGTGGTGCTTTTCAGTAAATGATCTAATGAAGCAGAAATGCCTTAAAGACAGCCAGAAAATTTAAATGGCCTCCCAAATTACTCTGGAACAACATGTGATGTTTTCTGACAGGACAATTCTAATTTTGTATGAAGCCACCAGCTACGATATGCTGTTGTCATCTCCCTGGTTCCCTGCAGGTACTGACAGTGGGGGGGCAGCAGCCCAGATGTTACAGGAGTCGGCTTGTAACTGCAAAGCCACTAGTTTGAATCCCTGTGTGGATAACATCAGTGGTAAGAGTTAATGAGTGATGGGGTGTTTTCACACCTGAAAATCATGTTTTTGTTAGACTGTATACATTTGATCTGGTTAGTTTTGGTTTCAAGTTGCAGTTTTGCGAGTGCACTAAAGACATACCTCGGTCCTGTGCTGGACGTGCATGTGCTGCATCTCCCTATACTTGCAAATCACTTGGTACATTGAATCTAAATTAACAAAACTGATTGAGAAGCATACAATTAATTTAGTCTGATTATTTTTTAAGTGATTATTGTTTCGAATGACAATTACTAGATGTGTAATATCTTAAAAAATGCTGAAAATTTTCATGAATGTTGCATCATGACTGCTGCATTATGTAGAATTGATTTTGCACACATTCCAAGCACATCACTTGACATAAAGCAGTGACGTTACTCGGTTGGCATTTCACTTTAGATAGCACAGACTCTAATATATAATCTCTGATAGATAACTAGTCATTAACATTCATGAGATGCTTGTACTTGCTAGCTGAATAGTTTATGAGTGCTGATATAATGTGTCAGTAAGCATTATATGTTCTTGTAAGCATGGCCAAACACAGTGCGAATGCATTTTAATTGCTTCTGAGTATGTTAAAGCTATACTAGGTGATATTTTAAATATTAAAATTGAATGACATGACTTTCTGCAATATGAAAGGGATGCCAGTACTGCACAAGCTAGAGAAAGTCAGCAGGTTTTCTGCAGGTTTTAGCTAACTGATTTGGTTTTCCAGTCAGTATAAAGGCTGATGATTTGCTCCCAGCAGCTCTCTCTCAAACCTGTAAACAGCCACTTCCTGTCAGTCCACTGTTTAGGACAACAAACGCTGCCTGTTGTGCACGGTGTTGTGTGATCTGACACACATATTTTGATGCCAAAAATATGTATTGCATGCCACATGCAGACAGAAGAAGCAAGTATTTACCTAGAATGGGTAATGATGGAGTGTAATTCCTGAATGGTGAATGGCCTATGTGGTTCAAAATAGCAGATCATCAAGCAAAACAAGCGGCAAGTGAAGAAAGCGGAATACGCAGCAGGCCAAAGTGACCCGTGCAATTTTTCTCAGTACTTTATAGACCAACACTGGGATGGAAAAGCAATTGAAGCACACTACATACTTAGCTGATATGCACCTAAGTAGACTGGGGAAGTGGGAATAGGTGTGCAGATGGGTAAGGAGGTCAGTTGATGGGGAGAGGCAGGAGCACAAGGGTGGAAGGATCATAAATGAAGGGCGAGTTAGTGCATGGCAGAGGAGATAAAGAAGAGGAGAAGTCTTTGCTAAGACATTAGCATGTAGTATGTAGCATAGCTGTGCTGACGTTTTCCTGTCCTCCAGGCAGCAGAAATTGCAATGTAGATTTAATAATGCCACACAGATACAGAACACATGACTTTTGACCACATGTGTATAAGAAGTAGTCTTCCTTTTTTTAATTAGTGGCTGACAGCAGCACTACAACAAATCATCTCCCTCCTAAAACCCCTGCAACCCACAAACAGACTGTCAGACCTCGGGGCGCCACAAAGAGCAAACCAAGTAAATCTTTGTGTTGAGAATATTTAAACCAGAGAGGCTGTATATGTTTGAAAGAGCCTTTAAAGCTCTTATGTGTCGATGGGAAAAAGCGGATTAAAGAAGAGACGAGCTGCGGTGAAATGATGATAGATATTGGCTTCAACATGTGGTTTCTTGTTAGTTTGGTCTGCACAACAGAACAGCTGCTGACATAAATAATGGAAGAGGAGGGAAACCACTGGAATTTTAATCTGCATCATTTGGCACTTCCACCTACTCTGACAAATTCAAATGATCTCTGGCACAGAAAGTAAAACTCACTGAACACTCTCTCCATTCATTTGCTTGTAGGATGCGGTTTTGGAGCATCTGTATTTGGAAACCCTGTGTAATAAAACATCCCTCAGCCAGTAAAAAAAGATGGATGTACAGTATTTTGGAGTAAAAACCTTCAATTTTGAAGATGTGGGCGCCCAGGGAAACAATTTGAAACCCACTTGACTAGAATCAGTGCTCATGAAAACCTCAATCTAACTCAACCACCCAATGAATAATGGAAAACACTAACTGCTACAGCTGTAACACTTTAACCTCATCCATTTTGTATCAAACATATCCCTCCATCCCTCTCTCTTTCTCTATTTATTTTATCCCCTCCCTCTGCTTGTCCTCTTCCTTCCTCTTGTTTCTCCCTCCTCCCTCCATTCTTAACCCTTTCTCTCCATCATTCCTCTCACTCTCACCCAAACCCTTTTCCCTCACCATCACCCACAAATCTAATCCTCTTCCCACCCTCGTCTCCCCCAATCTCATCTATTGTTTCTCTCTCTTTTGCCCTCTGTTTTCCTTGCCTAATGTTTCGTCATTCCCTCCATTTTCATTGCGCACACTTCCCCTCCTTCCACTCCTCCCTCTTTCTACATATATATATATATCTCTCTCAATGCTTCTGGTGACAGAAAAAAGGCAGAAAAATGCGAACCACAATTCTATCCCTAACCATTTACAGACTCATCAAATATGAACGATCCCCTCTGGTGATAGTATCAATCTGGCATTCAAAATCATAGCTTAACAATGTGTGCCACTGGAAGCTAATTCACAACAATCAGACACCAGCCTTTACTCTGCCCTTCTGCCCATCCTTCCGTTATAATGAAACAGTTTTTTCTTTGTGTTTTAAAAATTGTATGATGAATGTGAAAATGACAAGCAAAGCTAGTATCAAGCAAAGCCATGTTTTTTGTGGCTGTGTGAAGTTTTTCTTGGGTCTGCCTCCACCAATTAAGGTGACAAAAACATCAGAAATCAGGAGCATCATGCACTGTCGACCTGGGCCACCAGACAGTTGGCAGGCAACAGAAAATGTGATTAAGCTTTGCACCAAAATTACAGTGCACTGCTAGACACTGAGTGACACACCTCCCACTACAACCTTCTTCCTCCTTGTGGCTCACAAGCTATTAAAATGAGAAAAACTGAACTGCACCTCTGCACTTTTCCTACAATTTGCACCTACATGAAGATACTGTACGCCTCTTAATGTTCTTCACTTCTTTACCTTAATTCTCTCGTTCCCTTCGTACTATAAACAGCATCCTCTGCTCTCTGTGTCTGTCTCTTCCCTCCATCCTAAAATCACATTTGGCTTCAGATTCTCCTCTTTCATTTCTCTCTTGTCCACATCACCCCGTCTAATTCCTCCCTCACTTTCCATCCATCCCTCCATCCTCCTGACCTGCTGCACCGACAGCAGGGGAGCAGAGGAGAGAGAAATAAGTGCAGATCAGTTTCCAAAGTTTCTGAACCTCTTCTCTCTAAAGAGCCTGGTGATAAGAGAAGTATTACAGAGGAGGATGATGGGTAATTATGCTGGTCTAGAGATATGCTTCACTAATCTGGCCTCTCCCTCCCTCTTCATCTCTCATTCTTTCTTACTCTGTTTCTCTGACTTTAGTCTCAGGGTTTCTCATTATCTGCGTCTTCTCTTTATTTTTCATAAGTCTTTCTCTCTCCTTCTCGCTTTCTCTCCCTCCCTCTCTCAGGGGTTGTAGGATGTGATATGTGCAGAGATTGAAAAAGGACTGACTGTGTGCATTTAATTCAATTTTTTAGGCTGCAGGCGCTGTGGGTTTTTACTCAGTTTTGTCAGTCTACACATGCGCGTAACCACGTCTTCACTACAGGAACTCACTGACACCCAGAGCTCTCCATAACCTGAACCAGCAAAATGTTACTGCTGGGCTCTGCCTTGTGTTTCCACTCTGTTTTAGAAACCACAACATTTTGGATACACATCATTAAAAATGTAGCACAGGTAAACTAAGATAGAGGTCATGGTAAACATTATACCTGCTAAATAATGCTAAAGTGACCTGTAACCTTTCCCTGGGTGTGGGAGTCTCTGCTGCTGACCTTGGGTCCAGCATCTGACGTGTCTGTATCTGGTAAATCTTAGACCTCATACGGTTCTGGTTGGGTTCTCTCTCAGGTTCTCTGGGTTCGTCAATCACTAGGTTTTGTAAGGAGGACTGGCAGCAACAGCTCTACACAGAAAGTAATAAGACCTCTATCCATCAGAGAAGCCACTTACCCTGGCTGATGGAAAGCTTCAGTTCTCTAGTATCATAACAGGAAAAATAATAAACAACATTCATCTTAAACAATAAAAAGAAACCAATTACCAAAGAAAATAATTCACCCTTAACACTACTTAAAGTGTCCATAAAAGGGAATTATTGTTCTCACAACCAAAGTCTTTAGTTATCACTTTTTAAACCTTCCTTTAAAAGTTCCTTTAAACAGGTATTAATCTCAGGTAGCACTGTTTTATTGTCCAGGTCTTAGGTTTTAGGAATTTCTTACCGCCCTCCTTGGAAAAGCACAACATCCAGAAGTCAGTGTTGAGAAAAGAAGCCATCTATGAGCAGTGATGATGCCAATCCAGCTGGAAGAGGCAGCTCCACCCTGCAGACAGAAAAATATGTCTCAAGAAAAGACACCAGACTTCTCACAAGTGTGGAGAGCAGTTATCAAACAGTTCATCAGTTTAACAGAAACCTTATAAGACATTTCAAATAATCTGTCTCCTTTCTCCCCTTGTCTAATGCCACTTCATTAAGTACACCTATTCAGCTGCTTGATAATGCAAACAGACGTGGTCAAGCCAACTTGCTGAAGTTCAAACTGATCATCAGAATGGGGAAGAAAGGTGATTCAAGTAACATGCCGTGGTTTTTAGGTCTGAATATTTCACAAACTGGGATTTTCCTGCAGAACCATCTCTAGTGTTCACAGAAGACAATGGTCTGAGAAAATATCCAGTGAGCAGCAGTTCTCTGGGTGAAAATGTCTGGTTGATGCCAGAGGTCAGAGGAGAATGGTCAGACTGCTTCAAGCTGTCAGGAAGGCAACGGTAACTCATAAAAACACTCGTTACAACCAAGGTCTGCAGGAGAGCAACTCTGAACTACATGAAACTGAGGCTACAGTTCACAGGCTCATCAAAACTGGACACTGGACGGTTGGAAATGAAATCATGAAAACCTACGTGCAAACGGGAGATTTGTATTATGTGTAGCCGACAAATCTGCAGCAACTTCTTCATGCTATCATGTCAACATGGACCAAAATCTCTGAGGAGTGTCGCCAGCACCTTGATGAATCTATGCCACGAAGAATTAAGGCAGTTCTGGAGGCAGAAGGGGGTCAAACCCGGTCCTAGCAAGGCTCTCGACTCTCGACTCAAATGCGCTTTACCACAGTTATAGTAAATATATACACTTTATATCCTGATTAGCTTTACTTTAATTTATGTTCAGGGTGAAAAATACATAGTGTAACTGTTTAGAAGCTAACTCTAACAGCTAACTCTGAGAAGCTAACTCACCGGGATCAAACTTGACTGAGGGGAAGCGCCGGTCCGAGTTTCTCTGACGATAACTTCCTCTAACTTTATCTCTACAGCTCAACAGCGTCTCTCCCTGGAATCACCACCAACTCTGCTCAGCTTCATATCCTGTTAGAAATGCTTTTCTTGACTTTTCTTAAACATTTGACGGAGTTTTTCTCCTCATACACCTGTCGACGTTGTGCGCCCGAAGCGCAGTAGTTAAAGGAGCTAGCTTGTCCATGAGGTGTTTAGGGACCCTCTGTAATTTGGGATTACTGAAAAATAACCGGCTGTTTGAATAGTTGGCTCAAAGGAAAGTTGTGTCTAAGGCATTAATATTAATGCGACTTCTTTCCACATGTAATGACTTTTAAAGTCAACATCTTCAAATTACCGAGGGGAATCAAAGTCAACAGAGTGGAGCACAGGGTGAACAAAACCAGCACCAGTGGAAACAGTGATACCAGGCCATTCAGTTACTTTGCTGTGATGGATCAAACTAGATGTGCTGCTGGGAGAGGTCTTAACTCCCTCCCTCCCCCTCCTTGCCTCCCTCCCTGTCTCCCTCTCCTCTCTCTCCCGGGGCGAGTGCCTATATCATAATGACAGGGGACGGCTGGACAGGGAAATGACAAGTTTCTGTGTGAATGAACGCTCACTCAGTTTCTAAGTGAAATTTGACACATGAGACTGCAGAGCTCAGGGCTGTGTGTGTGTGTGTGTGTGTGTGTGTGTGTGTGCATTTGTACCTCTGTCTTTGTGAGAACTAATGTGAGCTGCAGACCTTTTAGAAAGTGAGGATGTTTTGGTCTGTCCTCAGTTCATCAGAGGACATCTGTGCAGAGTGGCTATGTTTTGTCCGATCCTTGCTTCATCAAAGAGAGGCTGTGGTGAGTGGTGACATTTTAGCCTTTTCTTGTTTTTGCCAAATGACATTTTTGGAAAGTGGTTAGTGATGAGGACATTGTGGCTGGTCATTCATCAAAGGACATGTCTACAAAATGAGGAACATGTTGGTCTTCAATTTGTCAAAAACCACTTGTGGATAGTGATGTATATTGGCCAGTTTGTTCTTGACACATCTCGAACAACAACAACAACTGTTTGGAGCTGAAATCAGGTTTAGGTTTTGTGCAGACGAATGCAGACGGGGACCTAAGTGGGAACTTCCTCTCACTTGGTGACCATTAATCTACAGCAAATAGACTAAGATAACACTTACTATATGGATAGGATAGCTCCCAGCAGCAGGATCGACAGCATGGAGAGCACGGCACTGCACAGTCCTGACAGGTGTACGTTAAGGCAAGGTTTAGGAGCAAAAGAATATTTTGTGTGGGTGTGCCTGCATACAGTGCATGTGAGTGTGTCTCAGTATGTCTCAGAGTATTGCTGCTTGTGTGTGTGCATACTGCTGACTGTAGTAAATTGTGCCTTCTCTCCCCAGACTCTAAAGCCACATTTTCACTGTGGTCATTCTGCACCAGCAGCTGGTACACGCGACCAAAATACGTGGAGCTGCTATCCCAACTCTCTGTCTCTTCATTATTTATCTGTGGAGCTCTCACTGAGCGTGGCTGCTCTCTCCCAGCAGCCCCCTGCTTTGTATTCACATTGCTCCACACATTCACACCTCAGAGCTGCCACAGTCCAACCAACCAACCAACCAACCACAGGTCTCTGCTGTCCAACACTCAGCTGCTCCACTAGCTGCTCCGCTCATACAGAGGCCAGATTTTCTACACTCCTGCACTGGTTGGATTCAGATCTACTCTACATCTTTACTTTCAGGGATATTTGAAATGGAAACATATCATGTCTGTTCTGTGGGACTTTTGAAACTAATTCTATTCTATATATAACAACAAATACAAATGAAAGAACCTTAAATAATGAACTGCTTCATTTCCTCACTGTCCTTTGACACAGACGTTTACCTGTACAAGTTTCACAGGTTACACTGAGGTTAGAATTAATCATTAATCTTTTAAACTGTTCGATGAGAGGACGAGTTCTCACAAAGTCAGAAAGGGTAATAAGCAGTTAGCTGCATAATGAGATGTCAGGTTTGAACTCGACTTTTAATATGTACCTGTGTATATGTTGCTAATCTTAAACTGGTAATCTGGATAAATATCACAATAAAAATAAGAGCTATTTTACAGAAAACATTTTTACCACTGCAGTATGAAACTACTCCTACAGTATAACACATCTATGTACTGCGATTTGCATTTGCTTGGCTGCCAAGATACAGTTTTAACCAATAACCATCCATCTAGAATATAAGCCAGTATCAGTCAATAATATATTCAGACGCAGAGATCATCTGTTTAAAGGAGGAAGCAGGAAGTCTGAGCAGCAGGCTTGTTGTTCTCAGTCGTCCCAGCTTCCTTACATTCACCTGTCTCTGCCTTGGAATATAAAAAGAGAATATATTTTCCAAAAAAAAAAAAAAAAAATCAAACAAAAAACTGGTGCAGGATTCTCCTGTGAAAGTGTAAAGGAATGAGAGGTCATCGAGGTTAGATGAAAGTTTATGTTTCTGTAGCTGTATTTATTCTATTGTATCTAAAAATCAATACCTGAGCCTGATCCTCATGATGAGAAGAGAGTTGGTGCTGTTCTAACAAATATCCCTAATCCAAATAAAGGATGTCTGTTTAGATTATAATGTACTGGTAGATTGTTATTGAGCGATGTGTACTTTTGTGCAAAATACAGCCTTTTGGAAATATCGCTTTAATGTGAGTTCTGCTGCAGCTCGTCTCCAGGAGGAAATCTGGAAGAGAAGAGTGAGGACTAGTTCTTAGCTTTGTTTTGTGATGTATTAACTGGGTCGAGTTATGCCTGCAGCAGAAATAAAGGTTAGATTCATGATAATTGCAAAAAGATGGACTTTAATGCACAAAGTTGAAAGTGGATTTAAAAGAGTGGAGAATTAAATGAAAAAGCAGCTAACTGGTGCCCTGCTTGCAGCAGGACGAAGCATATTAACTCAGTTTGGATAGATTTTTGATGCCTCATTAGAACTTTTAGCACAGTTGGAACAGTCTTTAATGAAAAATGAAATATTTCTGTGCCAAAACTGCCTCTAAACTGCCTGATATAAAAAGAACTGCTTTGAGTTTTTGATCAAAAAACATTGCACATGTGATAAATTCACATATAGACACGTGATAAATCATGACTGTGAATTTAATATATGTAAAACTGACATTTTGACTTGTGGTTTTCTGGATTATATATATGGAATATATGAAAAATACTTTGCCTTTATAATTACACTTAAGTTCATCTTTACGAAATAGTTAATCTTGAATTTAATACCAAGATTATTAAAGCAGAGAGGCAGCAGGAACTTCAACAGAGGCATTGGCTGATGATGAAATTCTTCTTCCACGACTTCCTCCTTCTATGACTAACAAAGAGCCTGTGCATTAAAGAGATGGAAGAGTGCTTCAGTGGGAAGAGGTGAGAGAGCTATGTCTTGAAAAGATGAGTGTTTCACTTACAAACAGAAGACAAAGAGTGACTGCTGTTTTGAGTCAAGTGAAAATGTCCATCCTACCACTGGGGGAGCAGAGAACAATCAGAAGCAGAAGGCCAGTACATTTTGTTCCTAAATCACTGGATCTTATTCACAACTTAAAACACAAGCAGAAACTAAATAAGCCTCCATCCTCTGCCAGCAAATGGCACAAGATTAACATGCACAGTAAGACAAGGCCATTTTTACCGTGATAATAGGTACAGTCGTGCCCATAATCACAGTAACAGAAAGTATGAGGAACAGCTGGAAATCATCAGCAGCACAATCAAAGCACAGAGTGTCCTCTGGGGCATAATGGCTTTCATACAAAGCTTAAGCAGTGTGCAGAGAGTCAGGCATAGCAAGTGGAATACAGCAGGGAGTAGGACTGACTCCTTCAACTTTATTACAGCAGCCAATAAAGACTGACTCTGCCATGTTTGACTTTATCATGATAATTCCATGTTACTACCACATAGATTAGTTATTTTACTTTGTTTTATTTGGGTCAGCAACCAGGCAAAAACAGACGACATGACCTAATCTTTTTACAATTCTGGGTAAACATGCATTATATTGTCTACGTTTCCTTTTTAATACAGCTGAGTAAAGTACAGATGAGAAGAGAGCAGAGCACACAGACTAGAATCTATTGGCTCTCAGAGGGGATGCAGGGGATGCACCTGTAGGCTGTAAGGTGAGTGGTAATCTGCTGCATCTGCACATCCATCCCCTGAACTTTAGTCACACTCCACAGTTCATCACAGTTCCATCAATACAAATCCTATTAAGATACTTTACTCCAGCTGTGTGTTTACCAGCTCTATACAAAGTACTAATGCAGTCAGTTTATCCTCACAAATGAAACATTAACTTGTTTTTCTGGGAATTGCAGTTAGTTTAAGACCAGGATTATACCATGCAGACGACCAACAACAGGCTAAATACATGGTCACATTTACCTTACCCATGTTGAGTGGAGGAGGTTCAGGTGGATGGATGGGTTATTTTACCTCAAATAAAACATCTGTGACTGCAGTTTTCCATGATTCTTGGAAGTAACTATACATTAGAATTGGTTGTATCTTCTTTTAATAATTGTCCTGGTGAATTGCTCTCGGTAAACATTGCATTATGTAGCAGAACACAGGGCAGAGGCTCTGTTTGTCAGTGAAAGTTGCTGTGGTTATCAGAGGGAACGTTCTGTTCCCACAATCTAATGTATTCCACAGGAAATAAGGAGTGAACCGAGAGCCAACAGGGTGTCCTCGAATGCAAAAGAGCTTCCCAAAGATAGTCTGGGACATCTCGCCCACCTGCGGGAGATTTCACAACTCTACTCCCATCCTCATCATGTGGGAGGTAAACACCAGCTTCAAATATGGAGGCAGCGTGTGAATACCAGGCTCAAATATAGAAACATGAGCCAGATCTCCAGCCAGACGGCGCCAGATGGACAGACAAGATATGGGAGTATAAAGGCTTATAGCTTGTAGCAGAGTATTAGCCGTGGAAGATTTCCCCGTCCTGCATCTATTATAGCAGCCTGTGCTGTCAGGAAATGTATTAACTTTTACAAATGTCAAAAAAATCTGTTAAAAATTGTTGTAGATGAATTAAAGAGTCTGATCACACGATTTGATGCAATGAACAGTGAGATATTGTTGCATTTACTGGGCAACAACAGCTTGAAGTTGGTCCAAATTTGTATTTTATGGCTGGGAAACATTCATGGTTATAAAAGGTTAAACACACATGCTGGAGATACGAAACAAAAACAGAATACTGACTGTATCTGCAAAACGTTCACTTGGTTAAGGTTGGAAAGATCAATGTGTTGGTTAAACACTGACAGATTTAAAAAGCATTCTGAAGAATGATTAGTATTTAACCAAAACTTTGATTCGTGCAGGACGATGTCAGGCGTCAAAGATCTGCACTAACATCAGCCATTCACCCTGACCACCTCCCTCTGACTTCTGTGCAGTAAAACAACACAGAACCTTTGTTCTCCAGACAAATCGTTCCCCATGATCACAGTCCAAGTCCGTTTCTCTAGAAACAGAAGTGGCAAAACAACTGAGTAGCATACAAATGTAATTCCTAGCAGACAGGGTTGTTTGTAAAGTCAAAACAAAGAAGCTGCAAAAGGAAACAGGCACAAACACAAAGCAAGAACAGGCGCTGATCAGCTGAGTGGCACTGATGGATGACCTGGCACATGAGTAAAGCCTTTGGGCAGGTGTGCTGTGTATATAACTAATGGCTGATTACCTTGTTCTCCTCATCACAGAATAACAAGCCTGTGTGAACAGTAGGAGTTGCATCCTTTCATTAAATACAATGAAAAAGTATGTTTTCAGATGAACACGGGTCTCATGGTAGATGCATGTGAGGCAGCAGCTGTGTAGCTGTTTGCAGTGGTAACACCACAATCAATGGAAACAACACCATCTTCATTTTTCAGCACAGCAGCAACACTGAGATTCATTACTCTCTGGCCAAACCATGTTATCCTCTAATTTGGAAGTTCCTGTCACAGAGTGATGCTGTGTGCGTATTGTTCAGCTGAGTTTATGAATATGAATGTGACCCTATAGAGGAAGCACTTGGTTCATTGGCAACATATTGTATAGGTCCAATGCAATATGCAACAGCTGCTGTTCACTGATGCACACACAATCATACATGCTACAGCTCACACACACACACACACACACCACACACACACAGTGAGAGAATTAAGCCAGAGAGCTGCACACTCTCTCAGCTCACTGAAATTAAGCCACTGATATCGGACAAGGACACAGTGAATATAATGAAGTCATTATGTTCATTATGAGAGGGACAGAGGGAGTGACGAGGTGAACTCTCATGTTTGTTTGAACTCTGACTCTTCAGCTTGATGACTATGACCAGGTGAAAACAATACAAACCAGATCCCAGGAGACTAAATCACAGCAGTGACAAACAACAAATAGACATAAAAACACAGTATAAATTATGAATAAAATCTAGATAAATGCATGAATTTTAAATGACATGCTATTGCATCACAGAGCCCGCCAGCGGAGCATCTTCTGCACCTTATGTTCTTCAGAGGGCACATTTCTAATATTGTTATGAATTATTTAAATGCCATTTTGTGTTTTAAAAGCGTATTGAAAACAGGTTTGAAGCTCATTTATGATTGATGTGGTAATAGTTACTGTGTGGGCTTTTATCGTTGTTTGTAAGCCACTGTCTTATCTTTGGTTTATCTGTCTTTATCGCCTTTATAGTGGGGATTAGCAATAAGGAAAACAACTAATGAAACACATCATTAAATATTAAGTGATTGGGCATTTGTACATTAATGCATACTGGCTCTGAAACGCTGAAAAACAGAAGGAGAGAGAGAGTGTTTATCTCAAAGTGTGTTCCAGGGAGGAGCAGAGGACAACAGAGGGAGAGAAAGAGTGTGTGTTTGTATGAGTGTTGGTATCACAGAGACCCAGAGGTCCAGGTTGTCTCTGTCGGCCCTCAGAGAGACAGAGAGGTGAAAAGGCTAAGGACAAAGACAGAGACAGGCTTGTTAGTTATCACTGACACACACACACACCAGACCTCTCACCAGCTGACTGCCCATATCACACACATACATACACACACACTTACTGCAGGAGGGCGCAAAGTTAAAAACCAAACACACACACACACCAGTAGCTGAGTGTGATGAATGGGGAGGTAACAACCATGTCGCCATGGTTTCCTCTACTAAAGACCTCCTGTGCTTCCTTTGAAACCACACACACTCACACACACACCCCTACAGGCCACCCTCTGTGCCTTCCTTTCCAGAATCCTCTCGCCAACAAGACAGATGGTGAAATTGGTGATTATGAGAGCAATTTACCAGCAAGTATGATGTTGTAATGTCGTAGACACACACACACACACACACACACAGAGAGACAGGGATCAGGAATGAGTCCCCTTCTTGTTTTTTCGTGCCAGCAAAGTGAAACTGGTTAATTTAGAAACCCGGATGAGCGTGGTCGAACAGACAAGCAGCTTGATTGGATGAAGAGACCAAACAGACAGGAAGTCAGTAATCAGTCTGCTGAGCACCACAGAGTCTGAATCTGAAGATCCTGGCTGTGTGATGATGCTGGTGTTTTAATTAAAGGCTCACCCTGACAGGTAAACATCAGTCAGTGTGTTGGTTGACTGTAGCCATGAGCTTAAGCTTACGTCTCAGACAGAAGTGACACACCCGGTCAGTTTAATGTTTTCATTTCCTGTTGTTCCTGTTGTGTGTCAGTTTGCGTTGTTATCACGTCACGTCTTCTTTATGTCGACATCAGAGGAAGCTCCTGAGCAGTTCCACAAGTGAGCCTGAACTGTCTTGTCTGCTCGGTCAATCCTCCTGTTTACAGGAACTGAAATCTTTCACCTGTGACTTCTGTTCCCTCCTGTCGGACTGTACGAGGCAGCTCCCCAGTGTGAGTGTGTATAATTGACCGGGTGCATCCTTTAATCCCCGCTGGGAGACTCGACCAAACCTGTTCTATGTTAATTGTGTCCTTTAATCAACCAGTTTGCTTCCTGACTGAGAGCCAGATGGTGTGAAACAGCACCTCTGCTCTCCTGCCTCAGAACATCAACTATGACACCGTGTTGCAGTGGTGATGGTGAGCAGGACGTCCTGCAGGTGGACATGTTGTTTGTGTTAAGCCAGAAGAGAAAACATATTTTATATATTTTCATATGTTACTGGCACTGTCAAAATGAGAGTTTACCATATGTGACATACAGCTTTGATGTCATTCAGGCAGTTGTTAATAAAAAGGACATTTGAAATGTGTAGTATGCCATGCAGTGTCCTGGCATTTTAGACATAGGATACACAGTTTTATTATGGTAATGTGTCTGACAAATGCAGGGATTAGGGCTTATCAGACATATTTAGTTGTGGTCTTGGCTCAGGGAAGGTGGAGTGGGACTTAACTCTCCTGCTTGAATCACTCAGGTCCGTCAGAATGAGCTTTTACAGCTGCCCAGGACAGGGCAGGAGTGCTTATGTAAAGGATAACACCTGGATTTTAGAACCTGGGTCATTTTACTGATATGTTCAGGGACTTGCCAAATAACTCGTATGTTAGAATTATACAGCTATCATTCATCTCGATGATATCGTTTAGTATATCATGTTGTCTGTGTTTAGTCGACTGTTATCAGATCTTTTTGCACTTTCTCAAATGATGTAGAACTGAAAACAGTTTTACACATTGTTAACATGCTAAGAAATCAGTGTGAGCATCTCTCTGCAGTTCACACACACACACACACATAAACACAAGGCGGCAGCCACAGTGGTCTAATCATTTCTAAGGGGTGGCCTATTTTCCTTCTGACAGAACAATCAGCCCAGACAGTGAACTGTGGCTTTGTACAGTGTGTTTTACTGATGACATAAATGAATGAATTATTCCTAATGATTCTACCCCGCTGCCTCTGAAAGCAGCATCAGTAATCAGTGAGTCTGCCACAGGTAGCATGAAGCAGGAACATGCAACAATCCAAAAATAATTGGATTTCAGGGGAGAATTTTCATATTCTGCTGATTTACTTTTCTCACAGCAGTGCAGAGTTAACTTATGCTGTGTGCTGCTGCTGCTGCTGCTGCTGCTGCTGCACTCTTCAAACATTTCTGGAGATGAGAGTAGTCGATACAGTCTCTAGAATAAAATATACATACATATCTCCTGTCTATAAACACCCCAGGAGTCTTTTCTCTCTCTGTTGGGTAAACCACTCGATCAGTTTATTCAGTTTTTAAGAGAATGTTTAGACAGGCCTTTATCTGTGTTCCTGAAAGTCACAGGAAGTCTCCCACACACTTTCAGAATATTAACAAACTAATGATTTACTGTTAAACAGGAGGCCTTGTCTCCCACATTCACACGTTTGATCCCCACACCGGCCGGTCCAAAACATCCTTAAACCCACAACATAAGGACATCATACTACTGTTGTTCTACAAATGTGGCTTAGCTAATTCAGGCTAACCTGATGTTAGCTGGCTAAAGTTACCCTGCTGCTTTCCTTTACCAGAGTAACAGGGTTGATTCATTTATTTTGGCCGACATTACTTTGAGTAGCTGCCCACAACATAACTCAGTTATCCACGTACATTTCCCCAATAAACCTCTCATGGTTGTCAGAGTAACACGTGACAGCACTGCACCCAGTTCTTCAGATATGACCTAACCATGCCAGGCTAACATGGTGTTAATCTGTTAATAATCCATTTCATTCTTCTCCCTCTAACTTGTTTGTTAATCTTGGATGAAATTAACTTAAATTACAGAATGTGCTTTTTTCAAAATAATGGGAAGTGCCACGACCATGATTAGCATTTATATGAGTGTTGATGACATGATTGCACTCATGATTGGCTGGCAGGGTGCTATGGCAACAGACGCATTGATATGGCAGCTTAATTAAATGCTGAGGAAGCATTTGAGTCATGTTTGGAGCAGTCATATGGATGGTTTTGGCTCATGATGAATCTGTAGTTTAGCTTCGGGGGACTTGTTGTAAACAGTTCATTTTAAGCTGTTTGAACAAACGATGGATCCTGTCAGTTTTCTGATGAGGAAAACCTCGTCTGTTAGTGTCCTTGAGTGAGACACTCTGCACCTACTTGTTCATTCATTATGAGTCACTCAGGATGAGGACATCATCAGCTAAATCCCCAAGTAATAATACTGCAAGGGCACATTGAAGGAAGTACTGGATGCCACTCATTTATCTTTTCTGACTTCATCCTCACAGATTGCACTAGCAAGCAAATTCTCATTTATTAATACATTTCTCATTTAGCTCAGTGATTCAGTACAAGGCCTCTGGCAGATGCCTTGTTTTTATGACTTGTGTGCTTCTCTGGTGCATCTGCCACACAGATTACTGTTCAGCTGTGCTCCAGAAGGCATTCTCCATCACAGAAAGGCTCGTAACCCTCATTTACCCCTTTGAGTCAGTAATGAAAGTCATATTTGTCTTCAGTCAGCGCTGTATCCAGGGCAAGAAAAGATGGAGTTTTAGACAGAGCAGATTGGTGGATTTGCTCATTTGATTTACACTCATTTGACTGACAATTCATATTTTGAATTTAATTTTGTATTATCCCACAATGGCAAGAGTTTATTTAACACTCCTGTGATCTTTAAACCCAACAGCACCACGGCTGGAACTAGAACCCAGACTTCCTGCAGCAAAGTCCGAAGCCTAAACCTCCACATGTCAAAATAATCTGTGTTAGACCAGGAGAAAATCAACTAATGAAACTCACAGTATGACAACAGGCTGACTCATGTTCACCTGCTCAGCAACACCTGAACTGGAACATACCATTTTCTGAGATAAGTGTGGGGGTCAGGTGCAAGCATCCAAAGCTGCTCATTACCAAACAAATAACCAGCCTGAGGTACTGAGTGACTGTAGGTATTTTATAGATCATTTTGTTAAACAGAATTTCATATTTACCTGTCCCTCAATCACCTGAGCGCATCCAGTCACTTTCAATGATACACACCTGTTCACTGTCATTTAATGAACTCACCAGCTGCACACAACGAGCTGAGAAAAGTCGAGATAGTACATCTCCTGCCTTAAACACTACAGTTTCTCCTCATCCATTTGAAACTAAACATCCATTGCCTCTGTTGAGTGTCAACAATAAACACCAACTTTATTTCAACTTGAAAACCTCTCACTCTCTGTTGCTGCTGTAACGCGTTCATGACTCTTTCTACACCTTTATGTTTAACCCTGTGTTTAAATGTGTGTTTTAATTCAGTGCCTGCATCATGGAGGTTGTATTCCAGGAAATGTGGGAAATCAGCAAATGTTGTAGGATTAAGAGAGTAAGCAGGGAAAACAGTCAATAAGCACAAATCATTACTCATCAGATACACACTGTGTAATGCAGAAAAAGTAAAGTCTGTTACTAAACGATCAATCTCATGCACATTCAGGAGTCAACAGTTGTTAACAGGCCTACTTCTTTCTAATTATTTGTATTTATTTGTTTATTTATTTGTTTATTTGTTTAGTACATCATACATCTTCCAGTGTTTTGTCCATCTACTGTATTTACATATCTGCTTTGTGGTTGTGTTATGACTGTATTGAATTTTTGTGCTGCAGCAGTTTAAATGTGTTTCATTTCAGACACCATTGTTCAGCACTGCTCTGACTGGTTTAATCTGGAAGTGGATTGCTTTTTAATTATTCAGACCACAGCCACCTGTGTTATTAATGTGTTTGTGTATACAGTACATTGTCAGCTCTGCTCTGTGATGTTTACTTCACAAATCCTGCCACATTCTGCAGCACTTTCTGGGTGAGCCCAAGGCATTCCCTGACCAGATGGGGTATGTAATCTCTGGGTATGCCCCTGTGTCTCCTCCCAGGTGGACATGCCCAGAATATGTCTAAAGGAAAGCATCCAGGAGATGTCTTGATCAGATGATGATGCTGCTTCTTCAGCAGCCAGCTCATGGCCGTAGTTATGGGTTGAAACATTTGTGGAAATCAAAACCTTTGCCTTAAGGTGTCCTCTTCACCATGACAGTCTGCATTACTGATGATGATGCATCAGTTCACCTGGCAGTTCTGTGCTGTGTGAGTTTTACAGTAGGTTCACTGTGGTGTTTGGTCTTATCATCTCCTTCCACTGGTTGAGACACTTGCTCATGATCATCAGACACTTCAATGGACTGCATTGCGATTATCTTCTGTGTTTCTTGCACATTCCTTCTTCATCAACACGTACATTATGTAGCCTGTCAGACTGTCCTTGAAGCAAGACAGTAAAACCATAATTACTCATTGCATATTCATGGGTAAAAGCCTTAGTTAACAACTCCCCTGGTGAGCATGTGGCAGGAGCTTTGATCAGTGAAGCTGATGACCAAAGCAAAAACAGCAGCAAGACACAAACCAAACCCTATTTGTTTCCCAGACGTGCTCCTATAGTCGATGGATGAATAAATAGCCAGACGCACAGAAATGCTCTTGGGTGCTGTCTGGCCAATAAACAACACTTTAATAGTACAATCAATCTTTAATAGCACAATCAGCTCTTTAATAAATAACCTTGCTATGAATCGACGCTTTGAGATCCAGCAGGAGGATCAGAGCTGCAGGTAGCGATGCACAGAACGTAAGAGGAGAAATGGAGGAAAGTGTTGGAGATGAGAGAAGACTAAACATGAGGAGAAATGAAGAGAAGAGAGACGGGAGGAGATCAAAGGATGAAATAAGAAGAAAAAGAATGAAGGCAAAGAGTGATGTTGGAATCAAACAGAGGGAAGAAACAAGGGAGCGAAAGAAGTGACAGGTTAAAAAGGGAAAATGAAGAAAGAGGGAAGGAGGTGAAGATGAAGAGAAGGTTAAAATGAAGGGGAAATGAAGTCAAAGAGATGTGGAGCATCAGAGCAATGAGATGAAAAGGAAGAAAAGAGTCATTAGACAAATGTGTTAGTGAGCAGAAACAAGCCTCAAATGAACCAATATGCTAATAACATGCACTTTTACTTAATGAATCAGCAGGAGGTAGAAGACCTCAGGTGGCAGAGGAAACAAGCAGAGAGAGGCAAGAGGAAACGAGAAGAACCGAGGAAAAGAGGAGAGGAGAGGGTAGGAAACAAGGAGAGGAGAGATAAAGAGGCGAGGAGAGAAGGGGAGGTGTGGATAAATAAAGAGAAAAAGCTAAAGAGACCAAGAGTAGGGGTGAAAGGATGAGCTGTGGGGCAGAAGATGAGACAAGCACAAAAAATGCTAAAGCTGAGTGGAGATAAAGAGAAGGATGGATAAAGAGGGAGAGGAGAAGACGACGTGGAGAGAGAATTAAAGTGACAAAATGAGGAAGAAAAAAGCAAAAAGGAGGAAAGACAAGATAAATGGTGAAGCAGTGGGCTGGTGTGTGTATACTTAAAGAGTTTGTAATACAGCACGGGCTGGAGAAAGAGAGGATGTGTGTGTGTATGTGTGTGTGTGTTTGAGACGCCAGAATCAAGTTGTTATTATGATGAAGGGATGTGGAGGAAAAACCAATCACAGCTGGCCTTCTCCCAACTCGCCAGAGAAGAGAGAAATTGCTATTCCCCTGAGAAACATCAATTTTGTTTGCGCACACACACACACACACACACACACACACACACAATGCATGTTGTGATGGGCTACATCTTTACATGGTTGGCTTTACCATCAGAGGGGTTTTTCAGAACTGACCAAAGAAACATCTCAGCAGGTAATTGCACATTGAAACTGCTGCAGCAGCATCAGCAGTCGAAACACACACACACACACACACACACACACACACACACACACACACACACACACACACTCAGGTGAATTTGAAGTGTTTGGCTAGTGCTCAGCAGTTTCATTGGCTTGTGTTTATTTCTGTCGATACAGTGCTGTCTGCATAAATTGACCGCTGGGCAGCCTTGTTTTTATTACTTCATAAATGGACAGCCTCCCACAGGATGTGTGTGTGTGTGTGTGTGTGTGTTTGTGGTCATAAGGCCACAGACAATCGGAGCTGCTGCTCGCTCGTTTCCTCTGCGATATGTAGTGTGCATGGATGAATGTGTGTTTCTGTGCATTACACCCTGAGCTGTATTCACAGCGTCTCATCTTCTCCCTGAAGTTTCAGCAGCGGTCGGAGCGCGGGCTATCGACTGGGATTTCAGAGGCTCATCTCTAACTGCTTCCTCTGGGGAAACTAAAAGCAGCAAACAGCGGGAAGAGACTCACCTTCTACGCCCTTTACAGAGTAGGGGAAATTGATCTTTTAGTGAGCTTCCTCTCAAGACATTCACACGGACTGAAACACACACATACAGCTGTTCTGCAGAAATGAAGCAGTTGCAGGGGGTGTATCAGGTGTAATGCAGGGGCTGAATGGGCTGGTTAACCTTGGTATCAACAGGAAGCACAAGTGGTTCTCTTATACAGCAAGAGATGAGGACAAGCAGCAGTGGCTGTACTGAGTACATGCTGAGTGGGACTGTCTGTCTGAAACATGTTTTTCATATTGGCCACAGGTGGTTGTATCCGTACGGAGCTGTCTCACCTCAGTGGTTTGTTTCAGTTCAGCTGAACTCTCAGACCTGACGTCACCAATTAAACCAAGCAGCTTAGGTTGGGTTGGTTAGTCCAGGTTAATCAGGTTAGATTCAGTCTAACTAACTGGTTTGTTTTTGGCATGAATGCAGGGTGGACTGGCCGCTGTATTTTGTGATAGCAGACATGTGATTTCAGCATGAATTTAGATTCAGCTAATATCATGTAACTGTGTGTTCACTCCTTTCTGATTTGTTGTGAAGAAGCCAGTGTCCACACAAACAGGACCAGAACTAAAAGGCAACATTTTTTCCCTTCATTCAAACCAAATGGTTCAAATTACAGGTGTGAAAGAAACCTTAGACACTGTGAAAATGTTGAGCCTGACTTCAGTTCAGGCTTTCATATTATGAATCAGATTTAATATACAGTATGAGCCTATTTTAATGGCACAAGCACAACAATAAAACCTCCAGGGCATAGTGGCTGGTCTTGAGTGCATGTACTGTGCATACCTCTCATGCAGGCACAATGGCATTATGTGCAAAAAGTGCTTTGTGAGATGGAATATAGTGCAGATCAGAGAGCGTGGTCAGTGAGTCACATCGCTTATATGACAGATCTGAAACAACAACGCCAGCTTCAGTAAAATACCAGACTGGTTGAAAATAGAAACCTTGGTTGTTGCTTCTAAAAAAGCAGTCACACAGCTTCCTAACAACAGGATTATTCTTTATCCCCACTCCTATTCAACATGTCCTGACATGTGATTTGAACACACTCCTGCAACAAATCAGAATCAGTTCTTCTTTCTGTGGCAGTGGTAAAATCAAAATGTGACCTGTGCTGTGGTTTGTTGTTGGTCCATATTCTGTGTACGTGCTGTTGTCTACTAAGAGAGTGTTAAACAGTGGAGCTCTGCCTTTACAGCTGTTTAACATTACTTCTCACTGGAGACTCACTTTGCTCTTTGGTTCTATGGGAACTCAAAGTGCTTCATCACATTGACAGAGAGGAAGAAAAACCGATGGCAGCATCCAACACATCAGTCTGAACGAGCATTACACAGGGCTGAATGCAGAATCCAATGACTCCTGTGTAAAGGTTTTGTTGATTTTAGTTTACTGCTGAATGTTAAGTGCCTCGTTCTGTGGCAGACACATCGACAGGCAGTAGACACACAAATAAAACCTCAAGGTGGATACAATCATCAATACATCCCTGAGAGGCAGCATTGTGCAGGTGGTTTGACTCACCGGAGCTGAATGAGCCGTATTACGAGTTTGTGCGCCGATGTGTGGCATTGTGTCGGCTTTTGTGTACTGTGCTGCTGATAAGGCAGCTGTGTCACTGCACTCCGCTGCATTGTTCCTGTGATAAGGAAGCAGAGAGGAGGGAGACATTTTCCTCTGCAGGAGACAGAGATGCTATCAGCGGGGGAGAGGGTGGTGAGAATATTAGGTGAGGAAAGTGGAGGGGTGTGTGTAGGTGTGGCTGGAATAGATGTCTGTACAGTGGATATAACAGGTGAACAGGTACGGATATGGTAGAGTGTGTATGTGTGCGTTGATGGATTTATTTTTTCATCTTTACAGACTTTTTCTTAAAGGAAAGAAGGAAAAAAGCAGCTGTGATAAGAAGCAGTCAACAGCTACTGAACAACAGAACCAAATACTCTGAGTGTCTGTAATTTGAAAATGAGACTTGGTTTCCTTGCCAGACTTTTAAAGTTGTCTCCCCAGAGGGTTTTTCACTTTGTGCAAAAATACAGACTGTGGTTCAGATAAGCCTGAGGAAAGTTCACATCATATTCATGATCATATTTCTTAGTTTAACATCAGCAGATTTAACATGCATGAGTGATCTTCAGGTTCTTCATGTGGCAGTTTCCTCTACTCCAGGACAAAACATAAAGAGAACACCTGGAGAAGTGTAACTGTGTGTTTACTTATTTGATATTGACAGCACCTATCGTAAAGTTATCATTCATTGCAGTTTTAGCAGCACTATGACCTCCAGGTTGCTTCTGTATTTTCCCGTCCATGAAAACAAGATGTTCCTGTTGAAAGTGCCATGACCTGACAATCTGTCAGAGACACATCCAGCTGCCTACTTCCCTCTAAAAGGGAAGATCAAATCAGATGTATAAATAAAAGCATTTTCTTGTTCTTCTGAATCTTTTCAAGAGTTCACTTTGTCTATTCTGTAGCCTCTCAGTCGGGATGTTGCTTTATTTTATTCTTTCCCCACGAGCCAAATGTGACATTCGAGCATTTTCTTTCAAACATGAAAAGGCAGCCGGAGCTGCAAAGTTACTGTTGGACACGAAGCTTAACCAATTCAATAGAGCGTGACGCTGTTGTATAGACAGGAAATAATGTACACGACTGCATTCTTCTCATTTCTCATGGTTCTTTGAATTTTAAACATGGATGATGAAACTGTAACTCAACCCGGTCTCCGATATCTTTACGAGTCAACAAGGGACTTGAATTCTTCATGAAGTTTTTTTTAGGATGTCAGGGAGGCTGTGTAACTAAAACTCTGCTGACTGGTCCTCTTTACTTCATCCTCCAGCACATAGGCTATAGAGTATATTTAAAGTCAGAAACACAAGAGAAGAAGAGGAACTGCTCTCATCTGTTTACAGTGCAGCCAGAATGACCCTGTCTGGTTTTGTTGATGTGTTTCAGTGATCAATGGTGTTCAGCACTAACCTCAGGGACAGATACAGCTCATTCATACCAAAAGCAATCCTATTGTTCACCAAATGGAGGCTTTTAATTTGACCCCGCAGACTCAGGAAATTATTCACTCAGTACAGCTCTGATACAGCTGAGGAAACACTGAGGCTGATATATGAGATAAGATTACATACTGTAACAGTGAAACACATGAAGGTAATCTGAGTCCCAAACAGGAATGGAAGACTAATCCTAAATAGAATCAAAAGTGAGGTTTGAAATAATGAAAATCTGAACGGTTATCATGTAAACAAGACTCAAGTTCCTGAGGTTTACATTTAATACTTTCATGGCTGTGTGGCGGTTGGATTTGGTAGGTGGACTGAGTCAGATATTTAAGCACTGCTGCACTTAAAGAGAGTGAGTGTTGAACAGGTGAAGTGATTGCTCACATGAAGAGAGCTGCTCCAAAGTTCTGTCTGTGTTTTTACATAGAAGACTGAGACGGGCTCAGGCCAGGTTGGACCACTGAGGTCAGTCTGTAGTTTATGTCCCCATTCGACCGGAGGCCCTGGAGTTAACAGAGATACTGTCTATGATCTGGGTCACGGCATGTTGACATTATATTTTGATGCAGGGCTCAGGAGTAGGTGATAATGCAACACTGTTGATATTATCAAAGTATCAGAGGCAAGCTGACAAATATTGATCCACATTGTTTCTGTGGTAGTTGCACCTGACATCTGAGTAAGAGAAGCCCTTTCGTTTTCTAACGCTGGCCTTTTACTAATGCAGCTGTTTTCTACCAGGAGCTCAGTATAAGTCACCCTGGATAAGGGTGTTTGCTAAAAGCCTGGCAGGTGTAATGTAGCAGGGCGGTAAAGATAACACTGCCCCATCCACCCCCAGTTTCCAGCTCCTCACTGGGAAGCTCTGCTGGAACAGACAGGAGTTAAGCACCTTGCTCAGGGGCACTTCAACACTATTTACTGAGACAGAGCATCTTTGGCTGATTTCCCCTGCCATCGTGGGGCTTTGAACTGTTGACCTTCCAATCACAAGCCCACTACTCTAACCCCCCTGGGCTCAGGGTGAACCCTGAACCGCCCTTACCAAGCCTTGATTAATGCAGGGAGGTAAAGTGGATGAGACAGAGGAGGCAGAGGTGACTCTTCCTCTCTGTCTCACTTGCTCTTTCTGTCTCACTGTATCTATCTATCTTCGCCACAGGCTACTCTGCATTATAGATGTTTGCTATATACAGCTTTCCCTCAACACTGATGAAAAGTTCATTTAATCTGACTCTTTCTTTGTATCTGTCTCACTCTATCTTCCTTTGTCGCTCCTGTATCCCCAGGTGTCCCTACCCACTCAGTGTTGAAGGCAAAAGGTTAACACTTTACCATGCATCTTAGTTAAACCTGGGCTGCAGTTCCTGACAGTGGAGCCTCTGCTTGTGTATTGTTTGGTGTGAGCCTACATGGGGACATATGCAGCTGAAATGCAGCACTAACTCCTGGTTGAAATTTCTCCATGTGAAGCTCAGCTGCTTTGACTTGTGTTGCTGCTCGAGGCTGGAAAATAAAAACTGTAGCATCTCAGTGATGTGACCAGTCAAACACGGCCCAGACTGAAATTCAGCCAAAGTTCAGTCACTGTTGCTTTAATGCGTGTTTCAGTTGCTAATGTGTACAGACAGTATGAAGGTCAACGTCTTTTTCACTTCACTTTTATCAACACACAACTTTTCTACTTCCATTCAGGGACCGGTGGATGGAAACCCACCTACTGCCTGTGGGAAACAGGAAATGGACAGCCCACATTTGTTGTTCAGACTCCACCGACCAGAGCTCCTCCATCTGCAGCCTGTGTGGCTCTGTAACATCATCATCAAGCCTCCTTTGCTCCCAGTGGACAACAGTTACAGCTGCTGGACTGAACATATTTTTGTTTTTGACGGTGCTGTCATTTTCTTTTCTTGAGAGGATCATCTCAGAAAATTGAGGGGAAATAATAATTCTCTTAGTAGTTCAACACCTCCACTGCTCATTTTTCTTTTTCTCATGTGTATTGGTGCTGATTTTGGTGCTGACAAACCCACAGGGAAAAATGCTGGATCACTTGCTGCAAAGAACCAAGACGAACTGGCACAGAGGTGAGCGAGCACACTGACTAAATACACTAGCAGGGGGAAGACAATCAGACACAGGTGCGACACATTAGGGCGGAGCTGACAATCACAGGACGAGGGCAGGAAGGTGAGGAGAGGGTAAGTAACCAAAATAAAACAGGAAAAGCATTGTGCAAAATAAGAGCTCAGAAACACGACCTTAAAGAGTAAAAGCAACATGACCATTACTTGGTTCCACTGACTAAAAGAAAGCATAACCCAAGCTGCTAGCAACAAAACATCCCTGTAGAAACCTACAACATGATCATCAGGGAAGCTTGGATGTTTTCTCTTGATGAAAAGAGACCAGTTGATAAGAGAAGACGTCTTTCTGTCATAAACAGAAGAGAGACCTCAGACTAGAACTGAACTGAGCTGAAGTGAGAGAGACTGAGGCAGCGAGATGGAAAGTCCTTCTGTTTGCCATCTCTCTTTCATATCGATTCGTTCTGCCCTTGAGACTTCAGTCCTTAATTGATTCATAACTGTGTCTTTTCACCTTGGTCACCATAGCATTTTGAACACATAATAAGTCATGTTCCACTCTGATTTAAAAAGGACAGTCATATTTAGTGTCTCTGCTGAAACAAAATCTAAATATTGAAAATATGAGCTCATAAGGCCAGACCCATTTTTCTTTACCTCTGCAAATTCACTACCAGTTTAATAAATAATCAAATTACCAATTCATCCGGACAGTCTGAGTCCTGGAGCAGCTGTCCCTGTTGAGGTTTTGGCTTTGTTTTAGTTTGTTGACCCATAAGCAGACGCAGACACGGGAAGTAGAGGGAAGAGGCAGAGAGGCAGGTGGGTGAAGAGATAATGGTGGAGACTGGCCAGAGGTTTGCAGGTGAGGGGTGCTGTCAGGGGGATGGTGGAGATTGCTGAATGCTTACATGTGAGCAGCAGTGGCAGGTGAGAGACTTCAGGTGAGTGGAGGGAGGTAAAGCAGCAGGACTGTGTTTGTGCAGGATGGTAATTTACAACCATTTCTACCATCCTCTATCTATCTTGAGAAAAATAGTCCAACAAAGCCATACTGGACTTCTTTTTTAACATGACATTCAACTACATGATCAGTGTGTTAAAATCATCACCCCGACTCTTTAAATGACATGATAACATTTCCTAATTTGCAAAATCATCAAATGATTTCTCCAAAAAGTCACTGCTGGTGCATTTGTTACAAGAAAACACAACACCTGTTTGTGAATGAGTTTTTTTATCCACTTTCTTTGTGCTTTTTCAAACCAGAGACTGACTGAGTGTTGGAGGGCCTGTGGCTGCTCACTATCCATCTGCTGCAGACTGCAGTGATCAGCCTGTAATGGAACTATCACCCTGACGGAGCAGATGGAGACAGCACAGGCTCAGAGAACTAATGGAGGTGTGCTTTGGTCTGCTGTGTGTCTCTGAATGCATGTTTGTGTATCTGTGTGTGCACCAATGTGTTTGTGAATCTTGTGGAAAGAATGGAGGAGAGGCAGAGACAAAGGCCAGATGTATGTGCATGCTTCTCTGGCCTCCTCGAGGCCGAGCTAAAAGGGGTTAGCTGGTGTTGGTGGTGGGGTCAACCTCTCTTCAAGTCTATTTGTTTTTCTTTTGCACTTGTGCCATCTATTCCTGCCTTCTCCCTCTCTGTCTTTAATCTTTGTCTCTCTGGAGCTAGGGTGATCAACAGGAGGTCTGAGGCTCTCTTGGGGGTCCTCAGCAAATACAGCGGAGGATGTTCAGTCGGAGGTCAAAGTGAACGAAGTGAAGCTGCATGACTGGAAAACACAATCAAGCAATTACTGTGAAACTGATATGGTCATTCAGTGTGTAAGAGTACAACAAGGAAGTACATGAGTTCTCACATTCTGGACTCTATTCATTTTAAACTCTACCTGCAGCGTCAGTACGTGACTCAGTGTTTCTCCTCTGATACAAAGCTTAAAAACTGACAAACTGAGCAGGTACGGTTCCATCAGGTCAACAATTCATTAGTTACTGAAAGTTCTCATTGTTGAAATCAATGGTTGGCTCCAACCAGGAGACAGGATGACCCAGAAATAGACTGTGTGCACCGATCCACTCGTAGGTAAGAGAGTAAATTCTCAGTCAGTGAGAAGTCTGTTTGAAACAGAGACAGGTTGTTACTTCTATTTCTCCCCTTGTCATACGTCGCTCTGATCTGCACCTGTTCTGTGTGTTAGAGGACTGACTGGTTCAGGATTTTAAGGCTGGAAATGTGGACATGAGACACTCATGGTTTAGTGATGAGTGTGAATGAGAAGCATCTGGTAATTTGATTTAAAAGTTCGAGTTACAGAGAGATGGTAACTACGACTACATGGAATATGTTAGTGAGAAACCTCCAGTCGCAGAGCTTCAAATTCTGTTTTATGTTCCACTAACGACAAGCAGGAGCAGAAGAAGGTGCTTTTGTCGAAACTGATCTGCACTGTTCATGAACTAACACTCACATTCTGGGTATTGTAACATTCAGCTCCACCGTGCCATAAGCTTTTATTGCTACTAAGTTACTGTCTTTTCCACAGCTGCAGATTCAGGTATGCAACAACATACACATTCAGTCAGAAGCACTTTGGGAAGAGGATCTCTGGAATATATTTCTAAGGTTTGTTTTATGCATTAGGATGCATTAACAATAATGGATCTTTTCCATTCTGTCACAAATGAAGCTGAATTGAACGGAGAGACAGATGAAAGGAGTTTTGGTCCAACAATGGGGTAATTATTATCTTTGTTTTTGCAGCTTCCTGCTGCTCTTGTGTAGCTGATGAAGAGTGTGAGAAAACATGCATTTATTAGCACGCTACATGAAATCTATGATTCAATATCTAAATCAATGGATGCCTCATCTATTCACCTACGCTTAGATTAACACTGGCTTTACACACAAACACAAACACACAAAGAGCAGCACACACTCTCCCACGTTAGCTTCACTCCAAAGCTAACACATCTATTAATTATAATAAACAGGAAACCTTCGGACGTTTACAATCAAATACATGGCAGGTATCAATACGCATACATCTCACACACGCACACACACACACACACACACACAGTGACAGCAGAGCAGTGTAATGTAGTCTGGCCCGGAGGCTATGCTGACTCAGTAGAATTCCAGTGATTAGATGCAGCCGGGGGCAGTGTGACAGACAGGGCTGATGGCTGATCCCTGGGCTTAGACTGAGCCCCCTGAGAGAAGCAGAGGCTGCACATCATTTCCCCAAACTGTCAGGAAACATGCAGATGACAAACAGGGAGGGCTCCTCTGTGATGCAGACTGTGATTTCATTAAGAGGATTACATTTCCATTATCAAAATAACACCTCCTTTAGGTTTCACACTGAGCGTAAGATAAATGCAGCCTAATTACTGAATTGGCCAGAATATAAGATTATTTCTTTTTTTGTCTGTTTCATTCAGTATTTCATCGAGTTGTTTTTGGACTGTACAGCAGATAATCACAACAGCAGATGTTTTCCTTGAATGGAAAGAGTATGGGTCGATGCCTGCATGTCAAAGTGAGCCTGTTTCATTAATAGGGTGTTGCACTGTGGGTTGTTTGTAGCCTTAAAATGGCCAGGTCAGTGATTGTGTCTCTCAGTGTTAGGCAGCCCAGCTGCAGCTGTGTACAGTCTGTGTGACATGCTTTGCAGCCAAAGAGAAAATAAATTCCTTGTGATTGAAAACTGATTGAAAACATCACCTAATGTCTTTCTTGCATAAAGGAACCAGAGGTCGAATCACATCGTCAAGCAGCCGAGAATTATCACTGTCACAAAACATAATGATGAGGAGCTCAGAGAGACGCAGACTGACAGACACTGCTCCCAGGAACCTGACAGCAGAGTGTATGTCACTGACAAACAGAATGAAGAGTTAGCTTAAAAACAAACCTGAAAACAAGGATGAGGACTATTTTAATCTGGGACGGTGTGGAAAGTTCCAACACAAACATATAGTCTTTCAAAGTGTATTTCTTTCCCCCAAAAAACTGGTGCAGGAATAATATGGTAATCTTCAACAGTTAACCTTGAACCCAAATGACAGAAGAGAACTGGCCCAAAAAATGTAAAGGAAAGGGAAAGAGGCAGGATGCTGGAGGATATTAGCTGGAGAAAAGAGAAGAGAGCGGACAGAGGGAGGGAGGGAGGGATATGGAGGGATTAGTAGGAGAGGAGTGGCAACTTGGAGCTAAACTAAAGGTCAGTGTGGATCAAACACTGATCCTCAACCCTCTATGTACTGCTGCCAACCTGCCACAATGTGTGTGTGTGTGTGTGTGTGGTCTGCAGTGCTCTGTGGAAATCTGTCCCTTTGCTTTGGCTTGAAATGGGATAGGTCAACTGTTGTAACACACACACACACACACACACACACACACACACACACACACACTGTGCGTGTACGTGCAGTGTGTTGCAGCTCATTAGTAGCAGTAACAGCACACTCCTCTGTCTCTCCTGTTATCACCTTCTCTTCACATTAATTGGTTGTTTAAAGGCAGAACAACATTAGTCACAACAGGAGCAGCAGCGCCATAACATTATGTTTGAAACAGACACGACTGTGTTGCTTCTTCTCATCGTTAATATTTGAGATGATTTTAGGGAACGACAGTGACAATGACTTGTTTCTCCAGCTACACTGAAAGTCACTGAAACTTCCCACAATATTTTGTTCAAATAAATCACAATTCAAATATAAAAAATGAAAACATGCCAATCCACGCTGCTTGTTAAAATGATGCCTCAGTTATTATGCCTTGGTTTTCATGGTACTGAAGCAGCTGAAGCCACACCCAGTTGTTCCTGGGAACAGCACTTATCAAACAGAAACCTCTGGGTCTCCCTGAATCCTAATTCAGAAATGTAGTCTCCTGAAAAACCCACAGCCATGGAGCCCATCATCATTCTTTTACACTTCAACATGATTGAATCAGGATGCTTTCCCCTGGGGATGCTGGGAAAATTAAACACAAATGACTCCAGTTTGTACAGACTGTATTTGGACAGACTGTATTTAAGCGCTGCGGGGTCAGTTTGTCTGACAATGTTATTTTACCTTACGGTAGGAAAGTCGACTTTAGTCATTTCAAAATTGTCAAAAAGCATCAGTGGCATGGCTGTCAGCTGTTATTTTAGTTCATGAAGGCAGAGATGAGGTGGTCAGGCTGGGCTTTTGAGCCTGGAGATGCCCCAGTAAACACTGGTTTAGTGATTTACAGGTCAAAAAGCAGAGAGCCACATCTTTAGATGAAAACTGGGGAAACTTCAGCCCAGTTTTTACCAACAACTCTAGATCCTCTCTCCTGTAAATCCCCACATCAGAGCCTGAAACCTCTCTGACTGTTCAGCCACTCAGAAGAGAGGAGGTAAAAAACATGGACAGCATCTGCAGCTACTGGTTTTAACAACTGATAGATGTAAGAGTTACAGTTAAACCAAATGCATGAATACATAATGAAGCTGAAATGACTCTGAAGCAGCAGTCCTTTGTTTTTTAACTCTACCTCCATCATCATTTTCAGACCTCATGATCCTGCACCAAACACCGTAAAATCCCAGAGTTACCATAGCAGCCAGATGGCCATGTTCAAAACTTCCTCTGGGTGTGTATGCATGTGTCTGTGCATGTGTGTGTGTGTAATGGACAGCCGAGCAGTATGGATGCCAGGTGACATTTAGTAGGCAACTTAGCAACAAGGGTAATTCCTCATCTGAAGCATCCATAAGATCCTCAGAGGCGACTAATTGGGAGAGAGAGAAAAAGAGAGAGGTGAGTGGGAAGAGAGAGAGAGTGTGAGACTGTGAAGGAGAGAAACTGAGAGACTGAAATAGAGACACAAATGGAGGAAGGCAAGAGGAGGAATAATGTGCTGCTCATTTACATCTGTGCTGATATACACCTCTGTGAAAATATAACCGCACACTGAGCTGGTGGCTACAGAAGAACTGACTGGTCGGCTTGCAGAGATTGTTTCTTCCTTTTTTAGATTCCACACAAACCTTCAGCTCACAGCAGCTGAGGCTCTCAGTCACAGTGGGAATGAGAGATATGAGCAAGTATGTTGGGTTGCTAAAGTTTGACACTGAGCGATAAATCAATTTCTGCGTCAGACGTTCTTACAATGGGACCGCTGCACATCATAAAAGCAGGTTAGGGCTCTGTAAAAATATGACCATTCAGAAGAAGGAAGCTGAAGATGCAGAGAGATCAATAGAGAAAGAAATAGAAATCATTTTTTGGAGTAACACTCATTGGAGTGGTCACAGTCCTGATCTGAGGTCATGGGCTGAACAATGGAGACGCCTCAAAGTTTTAACATGAACAAAACTTCCAGGATTATTTTAGATACACTTCTAAACTTCTTCAGTGGATCAAGCAGACTACAATGTAAAAATGCTGAATAGCTCCAGAAGCACTGTGTTTGTTAGAGGTGATTTTCTAACACGTGTGCGCTGGGATATATCTTCAGTACACTCACATGTAAAAATGAATTGGCAGTGACTGATTTCACATTAATAATTAAACAAACTGAAAATAAATAATTAGTGTTTTTCCCCAGAAACTTCTCAGCAGCTCCACCACTGATGAAGACGTGTGTGTGTGTGTGTGTGTGTTCATGATTAACTCTACCTGTGTCAGTTTGGGTTTGCGTGTAAATGCACGTATCAGTGTGTCCGTCAACATCCATCCGAGTGTGTGTGTGTGTGTGTTTAGTAGCATGGTGTATATCAGAGCTGACGTTAACAGACAGGCCTCCTGCTCTGAGATAAATGAGAGGGCAGATTGTGTTGAAGCTGATGAAGTGGCCTGATGCTCATTAGATGGCTGCCGATAGGCTGATGGATGCTTCGCACTCTTAAGGCGGCACTCATGTAATGATGAATGAGGTTGGGTTTTTAAGGCAGCACCTCTCTCTCTTTAGGTTTTCCTCCTCCAGTGAAAAGCAAAACCCTTTAGTGTTTTTTGAATAATTTTGATTTAGTAAAGACAGTCTCATTAAAACAAACTACCACTGTGTGTGTGTGTGTGTGTGTGTGATTAATGATATCTTCAACAATAGCAGTGTACAGGATCATTGGCCCAGGCTAACACGCTCAGGCTATTGATTGTCCAGTGCTAATTAGGGAAACATTTTCAGCCATTCAGAAGAGTTTACAGAGTTTCACACTCATTAGAGAGAACTAATCTGCAGCAAAGTGACGCCTCAGTCATGGCCACATAAACCTGTGTTTAGGCTCCTAAGTTTCCATTAGTGCACATGTAACATCTAGCTCAGAGAGCCAGACACCAACCACTGTAACTTTACAGGAATAACATCAGGTTGTTTGTGGTCATTGTCAGGCTGCACAGGAACATTCATACAATGTTGTAAAGATATTTTAGCCTGGTGTGGCTGAACACTGAATCTGCAGCAGAGTGAAGATAAGAGAGAGAAGAGAGACAAATATCCATAACATCTATAAAGGAGAATTAAACACAGATGATAACTGAAGCTCGGTCGTTATTAGATTATCAATTCTGAAGAGGAGGGAGAGAGAGAGAGAGAGAGAGAGAGGCAGGAGATCAGAGTGTGAGCTATTGATTTCCAACCAGCAAGAACAAACAGGCTTTGGAATGATGGTGTGATTAGGCCAGGCAGTATGATTAGTTCATCAATAACAGAAATGAAAAACAATCTCTCTCTATCTATCTCTCCAGCTCTGTCGTGCTCTGCTATCGTTCTTTAACTCTGGCTTCATTCCTGCTTCTGTGAAGCGGGCCTTTGGTGGATGAATCAATAATGTCACCGACACACTGGCTGCTTATTTTCTGAGACAACAACATTTGAATGTCACAGCCGCTGTGTCTTTTTCTGTCCTCAGAACTTTATCCCTGCTGAGACCGACCCTGAATATACATGAAATATGACTGAACATCAGTGAAATAGACTCATTTGAATTCCAGATTCATGTGCCTTCTGATCATTGCAGCAAAATCAATGAAATATTTTAGTTTTGTAAAAGTTACAAACTAAAAATAAAGCAATTTATCAAATGACATTTGAACATTCTGGTCTGTTTAGAGTAGCTTATTTTGGTCTTAGATAGCTGCAGTACACACACCTCTCTCTGTTTGGTAATGACTGCACACTGACAACAAAAATAAAGCTGACACTGATTTTATTTCCAATCACTTTCCGTGCACCCGTACCGCCTGCTTCCATCAGTGTGGCACTAAACTCCCCTTATTATCTGTTTTCTCTGATTTAGCTTGTCATCCAGCAGCAGTATGTTCTCAATGCTTCACTGTGGTATTCTTTGTTTCCTCACCCAGTTTCCTATTATTTTATCTCCATGTATAAATATATTAGATTTGTGTGTTTGGCTGTTTATAAATGGGATTTCATTGTGTGATTGCTTGAGAGTTGTTCTTTACTTCAGCACTTAGGATAAAGTGTACTGTAATGGCAGTTCTGGTAAATTAAATGCTACAGACAGAAACCGACATGTGCGTCAAGAATTTAAAAGCACGTAGCTGCAGCTGCACTTACTCCTGTGTTTGTGACTTTTAAAAATGCAAGTCACCAGAGTGGAGACAAACGTGCTTTCAAAGTAGAATAAAGTACAGAAATTAGATTTATAAGCTGCAGAGACATGCAGTAAGGAGTTTAAAAAGTAATACACTTTTTGTAACAATGACTAAGCTGGAGGCAAGTGCTGTGGGTTAACTCAATAATAAACTTTAAACATAATAAACTTTGTTGAAGCAGCGTTTCTTCAAACAAACAACAATTTTGCAGAGAGAGCTTGACAAGGAAAACAGTGAAACTAAGCAAATATGCCTGTGTTGTGTCTGAGAGAGAATAATAAGTAGGAGGAGATGCTCGGAGCCCCGGGAAACTCTCAAACCCTGAAAAGACCTTTCCAGTGATTTTGGATACTTTAGCTCATTTCCCACACGTCATATGCACTTAACATTACAGACGACCGTTTATCTTTTGTTTCAGGCAGCTGTTGTTTTCCATACATTTGTGTGTCGTATGAAAATCAATTGAATGTTTGCTGAATGCTGAAACGTAAGAAATATTAGAGCTGAAGGTGTGACGGAGGAAGAGCTTAGGAGCAGTTTTTTGTGAGTGCTTTGCTTTCTCTTCACAAACGAACCACCAGAGTCCAACTGGAAGAAACCTAACACACAAATACACCAAATATTGTTTGAAACGAATCAAACAGGTTTGATCTTAAATCATCGGACTCAATTTTAAAAGGATATTGTAAGTGCAAGTCATTTACAATTACACAATTCGAGACAGTTCAATTATTTGTTTACTTTACAACAGTGGTTTGAAACGGAGGACTGCCTGAAGAAGGCAGGAAACACATGTTGAAAAGTCTGAAGCTGAGGTGAGGTATACATCCATTTATATCTAAAACCTCCAAAAATGCTCCTACAGTACTTTAAGATGAGTCACACACAAACACAAACCTACACACACACACACACACACACACACAGGGTCACATTTCCATACATATAACAACAGACTCATTCCATCAAAATGCTAGCATGTCGCCCACCACTGCCAAACAAGAACACATCACACACACTCACTTTTCTACTCATGTTCAACTTTCTCTCTTCTCCTTGAAACACGCACACACTCACACACACACAACACACACAAACAAACACACACCACTTCACCCGCCCTCCTTACACTCCACATCCTCTCATCTTTCTCAAAACAACACAAACACACATCCACTTCATCTGCTCTCATTCCTCATTACCTCTCCTTGCAATATTCATTCTACTCACAACACCACACACACACACACACAGACATGCACATACACACTGCACACACTCTCTACTCACACACCACTTCATACATCCTACCTCACCTCTCCTCACACCCTACACCTTTTTTGAAACTAATGAAAAAAAGATGTAATGCATGTGAGAGCAGCCTCCCTCTACTCCTCCATCAAACCCACTATCTGATCATTCTCTTCATCTCCTCCTCCCCCCGTCTGCCTCTCTCCTCTCTCTCCTCCCTCCTACCTATCGTCCTCCCTCTCACATCCCTTCCTCCCTTTCATCCCATCCTGTTTCCTATCCTCCATCCTTCTCTCTCTCCTTATTGCCATTCTATCTCATTTAAATTCCTCTTTAATGTCCCACACCTCTGTTTTAATTTTCCTCCCATCACTCCCCTCTCTTCCTCTCTGTCCTCCCTCTTTAAACAAATGTTGATACAATCACTGAAATAATGTAAAATCCCATAGAAAAGATGTGATAACAGGAGTCTAAGTCAATAATGTATTAAAAATCATGACTTGTACGACAGACATTAAACATGGAACATAAGTCATAACTGGAGCATTAATAGAATATTTTCATCGCAGGGACATTAGCCAGGATTTTATTATATTAGCAGGTTTTACAAGAGCTTTGAGCAGTTTTCACAGGCACTATTAAGTTACTAAAAATGAAACTTCATTGTGATGGTTCAGACCTTGAACCTGTCTCTGGTGTATGGGTGTATTCTGAAAAGAAAGAAAGAAAACACACATCTAATTTCTGTTTGTCTGTGTTCCTACCTCTAGCAGATATTGAACAGGTTCACCTTGTATCCTCATAAAAGCATTTACAGGCTTCATACTCTTATTTTATTTTTTTACTTAGACTCTCTCAAAGCGAATGTTCTACCTGTTTTATTACTAATGTCTTTTACAAAATACATGACTACAGCACTAGTTTGATTTTCCATGTACATTTATTTTTATTTATTTTAATAACTCAATACACATTATATGTACACTACTTTTCTATGGTGTACAGTAAGTTTCATGTTGTAAAGCACACATAGTATTCCCTCTGACGTATACTATTCACCTGCGTAGCACCAAAAATGTCCGTCCATGGAATCAGCTCTGTGCTCTCACACATAAGAAATCAAACTAGAAAGTTATTGTAAGTTATTGTAAAACATTTATTCAAGGAATTGAAGGGGACCTGGAAGAAAGAAGTGGTATGAAAGGTATTTTTGGACCAGTCTGATGTCAGAGGTAGCTCCTGGACAGTTTCAGAGGAATGCCTTCTCTAATGACCGTCTGTGGGGAAAATGCCTTTTAGGATGCATGAGATTTTTCAGCTCCAGTGCCACCTTGTTAAACTGAACAGCAAGAAGCGTCCCACAGGGCTGCCCTTCATCCCCCTCGACACACACACACACACACACTCACACACACACACCTCTTCTGTACAGTAAGGAGGGAGCCTCCTCTGGATGAATAAATGACACTTTTCTGTTCGCTCTTTCAGCACCACCTTAATGTTTCCTCCATCACTGTGTCTGTGTTACCTATATGATGTTTGTCTGTTTGCAGCGTGATGGGAAACATATGAGAACTGAGCGTGAGATGAAGAGAAGGCACACTGCACGAGTTCTCCAGATGACTCTTCTGCACTTCCTCAGATAAATGTGTTTGTGCTGAACGAGACTCAGTCCTGATATAAATGCAGCACAGGAGGAGCCAGTGTGATGACATGGCATTCAAGCTGAATGTGATGCACTGAGTTGTATTATTATCATTATACAGTTTACTTTCTAGACTCCATTCTATTTAGTTCTGTGCATGTTTGATCGCTCTGTAATTTGAGTTTTTTAAGGCATAAATGCAAAGCACTTTGAACTGACTCTGGGTCTGTCCCAATACATTGTGCAGCCTTGAGCACTTGAGGGCATGTTTATGCAGGCAAACAAGTCCTCCATCGGAAAAATACCAAACCCGCACTTGATGTGTCCTTATTCTAATACTGCCTCAGAGCAGTGTTTATTGCCAGTTCACCACAGTCTACTGCACAACACCAGTCCAGCTGCTGACAGGGACAAATCTATAAACTGGTTTCAGGGCTGACAGTTGAAATCCATGAAATTGGATTTATTGGATTCATCCTGGATTCTATGATTCATGTCCCAACACTACAAAGTTATGGCAGAACATGCCCATGTGGTTATTATTTAATGTCAAAAATATGTCCTTGCTGATGAGACTGATACAAATGACACTGCAGGTCTAAGCATTAAATGTTATATGTTCTTTTATCAATCAATATGATCTGTTTCCTAATAAATATGACATTCAAAAATGATAGCATGCTGTTTTTATATACACATTTAGTCACTGGAAAGTGGAGTCACTTTCTGATCAGTTAATTCTAATTGATTGATCAGGCAGGAAACAGAGGAATAGGAGAAGCACACTGAGAGACAAACACTCGGAAAGACGACTCGATCGCTTGCTACAAAGACGAACTGGCACAGAGGTGAGAGAGCACACTGACTGAATACACTAGGAGGGGGAAGACAATGAGTGTCACAGGGATGGGAACTCATGAGGGCAGGAAGTAAACAGCAAAACCAAGGGGGAGGGAAAGCTACCAAAATAAAACAGGAAATGCAATTTGAAAATAAAAGAGGAGGCAGATATCAGAGATAGTAAATACATATTAAGTACAATATCTCTTCATACAGTCGACTGTAAATGTGTCATGTGTGAATGTGTGAGTGGTCGCCTAAAACATCTCTTCATTTTTGTGGCTAGTGAATTTTCCACCATGAGGCAATTACATTTAAAGCAGCACTCCACAGGAAAGATAAAATATGATGAATGCAGTAATCTTTTCTCTTCTGCTCAACAGTCGGGTCTGATGTGTTACGAGGCGCTGCCACTGCACTAAAAAGAGAATTACATTTTAAATTGAATTTTGAAGTATTGTTCATCGTGTAGCAGTGATATAGGACAGGTGTATGATGGGAGATTTTCAGAATGAATACCTGTGTGCTTTACATTACATGTGTAAGAAGATTTATGTCTCTGCAGCACATTCATTGTAATCTACTTACTCACGGACAACTATACAATAGGTGAGTGGGATGGAAATTATGTATGCATGTAGGCTTTGTGGCATACTGTAAGTCATACTCAGGAGTAAAAATGTCAGAGACACAGTAGCTTAAAAATGTTCCTGCAATTATAAAGTGATTACATAAGAGAAAAGTGTCAGGAAAGGCAGAAATACAGCTATGGAGAGACTCAAAGAAGTGGTTCTTCTGAGAGGAGAGCAATTAGAGAAAGCAAAGGGGGGATGTAATATGGTTCAGCAGGATGAAGGTCCTGCTTCAGTAGATTAGTTCTCAGTCTCTGATGGAAGAAGAGGTGAAGACCTGCGAGAAAAGAATCTACGTTTGGCTGAAGGTCAGGCTGTTAGAGAACACAGAGAGCTTAGCAGTGGCATGAAAGCAGAGGTTGAACCACAGGGATCTTCTTGTTCCCCCTTTTTTTTCTCTTCAGTTCTCCATGTGAGAGGAGACTGAGTCTAGGGATATGGCAAAACATCTTTTTAAACAGCGTTCACTGGTCAAAGATAAAATAGAAAGTTGTATATATCTATTCTAAGAAGGCGGAAAAAAACAAATGCATATGATGCAGAGACAATTTAATAAAGGTGTGAATGATGGCTCAGGAGTATATAGTATATACTGGAGCTGATGACAGATGAGAAGCAGGTGTGTAGACAGGTGAGTGGTCAAGTCTTAGTTAGATTGGGAAACACTGAGGACAACTGGAGGGCAGATCAGCAGGAGCAGTGTTTGAAATGACAGAGGGCGGTAACACAGCACTGTGTGTTCAGTTGATCATGATATTGAAATGATAATATGAAATTTAGTTGTATGGAAAGTTATTAGCTACTTCTAAAACTTAATAGGTTTCCTTGATAAGGGACTCTCACTCAGTAAATACGCACTTAACACCAGAATTACCCATCACCTAAAGTGTACATTATTAGGAGCACATTATTCATTACAGTCTTCAACTGCAAAAGCCTCATCATTCTTTAGATCTTAGACTGACTGAGACCATGTTTACAGATCCTCTGTGAAGTCTTGGTACCTACAGAGGCCAGAGGCTGTGTGAAGGAGCCGGCCTTTTTCTCCACCTCACTGTTTCATCCTTACGTCTGTCACTTGACTTATGGCTTCAGTAAAGGACTAAGGCTTTAGTATAAGTGCAGGATGTGAGGATGCATGAACTGGGAATTGAAAAGGAACAAAAGGTTTTTAAGGAAAGAAAACGTAATGGCCTGCAGGTGTGAAACCCTCCATACTTGTGGCAGGAATCTGCCTCTGTAATCAACTGTTTGCCTGTTGACTGTTTGAGGCAGACATTTATTCTACAACCACATTACAAACTATTGTACTTACATGGCCAGATAAGGATAATCCACTAAGAGAACAGATATTTAGGGAAATAGAGTCAGGTGCTCCTTGAAGGTGATCCATCGTCGACCACGCAACCCGAGGCAGCATTACATTCTCTACAAAGAGACGTGTAGGAAGGTTCAGGAAGGAAAATCAATGCTTCCAACATACTGCACCACTGACTGCAAGATCTATACAGAGAAAATATTGCTGCCAATACGACGCCGGGGCAACATAACACTGTGAAATAGCCTGAGGAGAAAAAATAGACCCATAAAGTGGAGCTGGACGATGTCAGGGCCATGAAACATTCATTAAAACCCAGTCCTTTCACAGCGAGAGGGTGAGGACGCTGGGTCGCTGGCGTGGCCATTCATCCTATGTGGAGCAATACAGGAGGAGTGTTAATGTGAGAAGAAAGATGGGAGGAAGCAGAGATGGAGGGAGAGAAGGAGATGGCGAGTGCTGCGGAGGAATGATCAATTCTACGATCAGGGGAGCAGCGATGGAGTGGATTTAGACAGTTAGAAAAATCTAGATAATCAGAATCATATGGGTGAGGTGGAGTGATGGATGGATGAAAGGGAGGACGGAGTAGAGCCATATGGGAGGAAGGAAGCTGCGTGAGTGGAAAAAAATGAGGTGGTCAAAGATGGAGTTGCTTTAATCAGAATATAAGGGTCTGGCGGAAGAACAGATGGCCGTGGAGGAACGGATAGAGGGATGCAGGGATGGAGGGGGTGTTACACATGATTTGGTCTCCACATAACTGGATTGATGTCGGACTACCATGATGAAGAAAAGTAGTGATTGTCACACAGAAAAATATGAAACTGAGAACCTGAAAAATCTAAAAGTGAGAGAGTGCATTTGTAACCACTGTGAATGAATTATAATATCTAATGTGTTAAAAAGTGGACTGGAGTAATGACAGACATGAGTCTGGTGAGTCTGGTCACCTGGTTATAGTTCAGTAAGATAACCCAGGCTTGGGTTGGTTACCCATAAATAAAAAATCTCTTTCTCTCTCTGATTCCACCAATTATCTGGGTCACTACGTTAGGTGTTGCTAGAGGATATGCTATGCCACTGGGAAGTGGGAAAATCAGCAGTCAGTGTGTTGCATTGGCCTGCTGAGCTAGCAGTCACTAATGGATGAAACAAAGCAAAAGAACATGCCTCCTGAAATCCCCAATGACTCACAGAACATCATTACACTGTGGAAACATGACGTCCTTGTTATGCCAAGAAAGAAAAACCTCCAGCCTTCCTCCACAACGCCTGATCTTAGAGCGATCTTAGACGATGGTGTGGACTGCTGTGATGGATGAAGGGCTGTGGACAACCTGGTAACTGTAAAGTGGACTGATGTTTGGTCACCATGAAGGAGAGACGAGAGGAAGTTGGTCCAAATTAATAAAGAGAGTCATGGTCAACTGAGTTATCATATGATTGGAATCACGGTTAGTTACCGTGATCAAGAGGAGAAAATAAGACAGTGATTGATGGATGGAAAAAGAGATGTGGTTCAAAAATGAAAAAATGGATGGAGCCAAACTAGAACAAACCCAGCTACACACACACACACACACACACACACACTGATGTATAGCTCTACCAGTGCCCAGTGAGGGAAGGAGGAGGCGGGCAGGCTGATGGATGGTGATGTCACCACGGTTACGAACGAAGCATTTATTCCCACATGAATAATGTATACACTTAACCGTCAGCTCGTTTCTTCCCTCCCTTCATTCTTTCCTCTGCTCTCCGTCCACGCCGCCGTCCATCCATCCGTATCGCTCTGCCCGCCTTCTCATCTCCGAGCACAAATAAGAACAAATTGAAGCTGTAGGGAGTGTGTACATGAGTGTGTGTGTGTGTGTCCGAGGAGATGAGCTTTTGTACCTAACTCTGTGTGCATGTATGTGTGTAAGTCAGTGTGTTTCTGTCCATGCATTTGTGGTGTGTGTGTTTAAGGAAGGAAAGTAACAAATTGACTTGGCCTACACCCACAAAGTTCCCCACAGTCGTCTGTACACTGAACTGTTCATACGTCACAGAAACACAGCACATATATGAACGTACGGCGGCGTCACATTTAAAGTCAGTGAAGCAATATTATTATTATTATTGTCTCTTAAATCCAGCACATTGGATTTAAAATGACACAGTGCTTCAAACATAGTCCTCCAGTTCATGTCCTCCAGTTCATCTCAACACCTACAGTTCACTGAGCTCTGGATCTGTAGAACATTTACACTGGAAAAGAACGGACAGGAAATGACAACATATTCCAACGTGCACAGTTCTGATGGACACCTTCCCACAATGCAACAATACAAACCACAAAGGAGCGACTCACACTTTAATAAACTGAAGTAACTAGTCACTGGTGTGAAAGCTCCAGCAAACAGACAAATGGAAGAAATCCAGGCTGTTAGTAAAGTTTTTGAATTTGAAACTGGTTTGATGTAGAAAAGACGACACTAACTGCTACAATAACTCTCAACAGCAGAACGTGGTATTGCCTTTCACATTTTTACTCCCATTGTGCCACAGCAGCAGGTTGTGTGATCAGACCAGTGAACCTGAATACAAAGACTGCCCACAGCGCTGACCAGCTGCATGTAAGTGAGAGCGTACAGCTTCCTCTGAACCAGGTCGTCCTGCTGCGTCTACCCAGCGAGACCAGACAGTAGGACACCAGTGTCCGTCCTCCCCACCTGCCTGCAGCCACCGGACAGGGCAGACTTTGATCTGCTGACTTCCCTGCTGGGACCGCTCAGCCACACCAAACACCTGACGTCCTACCTCTGGCTTTGAAGGGATGCCATGTCAAAAAAGACCACAAACAACACACACATACACACAGCTTGTGCAGGATGTGTCCAGACGAGGAAAGTGAGATGTTCTCAGAGCTGTTTACAGATCAAATGTAAGTATAAAGTATAAAAAGTATAAAATAATGAATCATCTTCTGTGGGTTCGTCACTATAAGTGACTCCTTGTATATTGTTTCTCCCATTGTTAATATAAAAATAAGTATTAATGTAGTTTTTGTTACCTAATGCTAACAAGATGTCAGCTGTAGTTTTGGCACATGCGAGTTGGTTTTGGAACAGTCATGTAGGTCATTTTGTAAAACACTGATAAACCATCTGTTTTGTGTTTTCAATATGATTTGAAAAGTTCTTATCACTTATCTGTGGAGTTGAAAATGCTAATCACCTAAAACTTGGTACAAACTCTTGTATATTAAATTCCAGTCCAGCTCAGTCCTTTACTCTCCTGGGTGGAGGGCTAAAATGGGTCTTGGTCCCTTCCTCATTTATGTTCTTGGCTAAAGAAGAGTGTTTTAATGAGCTTACATCCCGGAGGAAGACGAGGATAAATGCACACAGTTTGGGCTCCTGGGCTGAGAAAAGTTTAATACCCTGCACTGCTGGGTTATATTACTAACAGCACTGTGTGAATACCAAATGTTCCCGCTATAAATACTGGGATCCTGACTGCTGTAGATGGACATTTTGAGACGGCGGGTGTGTGAAACGGCAGCTTCACTTGATTAGAGTGTGTGTGTGCTGTCAGGGGTGTTTTCTGTGTATCTATGAGGTGAGTGACTGACTCATTCAAACATGGACAGGTGGCTGCATCCATCCTTCCATTTCATCATCTCTGCTTACTGCTAACCCACCTCTCCATTTAAATAACAGAGGCAGAGATAGGGAAAAAGAGAGAAGGTGGGTACTTCACAGCAGTGGATTCAAAGAAAAAAAAAATCCAAGTATAAACACCGGTAAGTTTAAAATATGCACACTCATGCAAATGCATCCCAAATGGGATTTGAACGAGGAAAAGACAGGAAATTAGGTGAGAGGAGAAACAAAAACAACAAGAAGAGGAGGCGGGGGAAGAGGCAGGTGGGATGGAGTGAGAGAGGAAAAGACGAGGAAGAAGATAGGGGAACAGAGAGAGGGAATCAAGTGTGCAGATGGTGGAACAGTTGTTGTCAAACTCTGTGAAAACAGTGTGATGTGCTTAACAAGACAAGTCTCTCTTCTCCCTCTCTGTCTCTGCCTCCTCCCTGCATGCTTGTCTTTTTTGCTTCCTCTTTCACCTCGTCTCCTTTCGTCTTCCTTATCTCTCCCTCGCAGTCCCTTCCTCTCCACCCGAAATTTGTCTCCCTCTCACGCTGTCCACCCTCTCTCTGTCTCTCTCTGAGTTCTTGAAGCGAGTGCTGCTAACTTTGTGTTGTTTGAGGAAATGCAAATGAAACTCACCCACAGTAATTGGAGTGGAAACACCTCCCTCTCCTCATGGAGTTCTGCTCAGGAGATGAGTGTGTGTAAATACAGTACAGGTTTGTGTGTGTCCAGGTTTGACTCCACAGCTGTGAAGACCAACTTCACCTCATGCTGTGCTAAGACGACACTGTGACTTGTGAGGACATTTTGAACAAAGTTTTGAAAGTCATTGAACTGTTGGGTTTCTTTGCATCAAACTGACAGCTCTTGGGTTTACCATTGAGACGTGTGTTTTATAGGGACAACGTCAGGCAAGGATTCAGTTTTGGCATTAGTTTATCTCATATTATCAACAGTATTAGCATCATTATTGGTATTAATATTAGTAAAAGCACAAAAGTGTGGCCTCTTTTTTTCTGCCTTATTCTACTGGGTCTAACTCATTTTATTGTAAAGTAAACTTCCCTGCAATTATGAAGAAACGCAGCACTTACAAACCCTGCACCTGTGTGGTGCCATGAACTGTCACTAAATATTCTGTGTTAGCTATCATGCCTTGATAAGCTTATGCATGCAAATAAATAAAATATCTATATCTATTCAATCTATAATATTTAAAATAACTTACATAGAGCAAAACACTGAGTGACTTAAAGAGTAAGGTTTCTTCCTCAAGTTTCTATGAATATTTCCTCTAATAAAAATGTATTAACAACATTTAGGGACTGAAGAAAAACTGGAGCCTTCGTCATAAAAGACTGAATCCACACATTCTCTTGGACTTCATAAAGCTGTGTTCACAGTTCAGCACAGTGCTACATTAATGCCAACAGAAAGATAAAATAATGGCAGTCTTATCCTATGGGTCTTAGTTTATAATTAGTTATGATATGAAAACAGTAGCTGCTGGTAAGTGCAGCACAGACAGGCCACTTCACACTGTCGCATCATCACAAGACGTCTGTGCCGAACTGGAGAGAAATTGTCACAACAACTACTGCGTTTCTGGGGAGTTATCCGTGCGTCGAGACTTCACTGGTGTGTGGGCTAACATTGAAAACAATGGACGTGTGGGTGTTTTGATGCACATCATATGCCTTTGGTGTGTGTTGCTCTTTACTTTCTATGTAAACCCACACACCATCGGTGTGGACGAGCACTAACTGTGACACAATACACCCCTGTCCTATTTTCCAGCACCGAGGCTTCACCCTCTCCCCCGACTGACCCAACCCATCTATTGTACCTTGATTCTTCTCTTGTCAGGTGATAGCACATCTGTGACTGTTCATGGCAAAACACAGCATCTGTCCACAGCCAGACAAATCATACGATGTCTCTACATTATGAAGTGCTTCCCTCTGTCCACTCACCTCAGTAAACATATAAGTGTTAGTCCTCTAAGCCCACCTTAAATGACAGGCGTCTGTGTGTTCATGTCACATCTTGAACTAAAGTATTACTCTCATCCTTCTTTCCACAGTCTTGTCACTGTCACAGGGGACCAGGGAAAACTCATTGTTGAGGTCTAACAATATCCGGCCCTCTTCAACCCACAGTCCTGCTTTATACAGATAATATTAGAAATGACACCGGTGGAGAAGCTATAGCTGGAGAGGTTGACTCTTCAGGTGAGAAATCAAGTGAAATAAAAGGCTCTTGAATCCAGGGCAGCCACTTCACTTTCACTTTATTGTCTGAGCATCACCTGCTGATGTGTTGCTTTGCAGCACGTCCTGTGTGTTCCCGATTCGTGGGATGACACACGTCACACTGTATTGTGACGGAGGGTAAAGATGTGTTCTGATACAAAGCTAAAGTAAATTTAGAGGGAGCACAACTGCAGAGGATTCATACAGAGGAGAACAGACAGGTTTACTGAGCTGCATTTAGACCAACAGGCATCTTAACACCATCTGGAAATCTTCTAACTTAAAGGCAGAGTGAGGCATCCTGCGCCTTCACAAGCTCTGCCCCCCTCCCAAACTTGAGGATGTGCGTCGCCATGGAAACAGACACTAACAACTGGCTGAGGAGGAAAATGGTGGAATTGAGTGTGTCCACTTTTTCACAGCTGAAGCAGAACAAACATAATATTAAACACCTACATGCACACAAACACAACATCCACCACATAACGGAGTAAAAACTAGCTCCTTTGTTTTTACAGAGCTACACTGACTGACTGACAGGCCTGTTGGTTTGTAGCTTAGCTAACGGGGAAGGTAACTTCACCTGGCATAGCATTCATTTATATCAAAGTCTAGAGCCAGGACTGTGTAGAAGCATCAGCACACACACAGAGGAGGCAGCTAATTGCTAACCCTCTCACCTCTGGTTAATAATGATGACACTAATGCTAAAATGCTAGAAGCTCCTCCGACTCATCCAGGTGTAGAATTCAAAAGACAGAAATTTTCCTTTGACATAGAATGGAAAGACCCCAGTTTGGAAATGACCTCTGAGTCTTCAGGTTTTCATCACATCGAAGCCTATTTCTGTTCCTTTTTACAGCAGCGTTTCAGTGAACAGTCTTACTGTCTCTTATATGTCTCTGTGTGGTTGTTTTCATTGTTACTGACTGAGTCAGTATGATGCACTGTACACGACAACAGTGGGAACAGTGCAAGCATGCACCTCAGGCAATGGAGAAAGACAACATTCGAGAAAAATGCCTTTGCCTTAAGATACGGTTGAAAGACGTGTCCAGTCATGATCTTTCAAAGTCTGTTTCTGCTTTAAGTATCCCTGGGTTTGTGTGTGCGTCTCTATGTTTTATTCTCGGTCTGTCCTCTCTGCAGGACATTTTTCCTCTGCACATTTGCCAGAAATTACTGCCCCCATTCTCTGCAATTACACTTTAACTAGACATTAAGACAATTCAGAATGTGCTGTTTTTTTGAGCTAAATATAATTCAACATGCGCCCTGCTAAAGCCACATATTGAATCTCCTGTTCCCGCCACAGGCCAGCTGTCCACCAACTGTGTTAGAGCCTGCTCAAAGTGTCTGCTGGTTGTAGGGAGCTAATTCTAAGATTTCTGCGTTTGATCCTGCCTGAAATTAAACTTAGGGCCAATGAAAAACAGAAATAAGGTAGAATTGGCCTTTTGCTGATGAACACATCAAATTAAATTCCTGTAAAAAAACTGATACAGGATACCTCTGTATTTATGAGACTGGACGTGCTGTGAAGTAACTTCTGTCTCTGTCTTTAGATTTTCAGCTGCTCTGAAGATTTAAAGCAACTCCTCAAGTCAGAAGTTCAATTCTTTGCTCTAAACCACCTGGAATATGGAGTTTTACTGGATCTGATTTGAATTAAACTTCACCAAGGTCTTCAAAAAATAAAAGAAAATAAAATATCTTGCTGGTGGCTAGAAAGTGCTCTTTGGTAATGGGGTCTGAATGCAGTAATCTTCACTTTTAAATTTAAAAAAAAAATCATGAAACAGGCATTAAATAAAAAATGTCAGCGATGAATGGAAGCTGCTCTTTGCTAATGGTGTTTGAATGTGAAAAAACATGAGAAGCTTTTTGACTTTGAGAGACAAAAAAATGGATTTATCAACAAAAGAGAGTAAGATTAGGACAGATAAGGAAGGAAATGTTTTGTGATTGAAAGGTGCCCTTTAGAAGATGGCGTTTTTGAACCAAATGTGAAAAATGCAAGCAGGCCACAGGTAGTCCTGGGTTAGTTTAAACAAAATGCCTCTTTTTAAGGCCTATATAAACGACAAAGAAGAAAGAAGAAAGGCAGCTCAGGTAAAAAATAAAAGGATTCAACAGCACGACTCAAAGGTACTGGCAGGTTCAAAACAGTTCACTTTTATTTGGGCTTAACAGGCATGAGCAGGCAAGGGCAAACAGGAGGTGAAGTCAGGGTGTGGGTGGTGGTGGAAAGCAGTGGAAATGGGCTGGTATATGTACTGGAGCTGGATTAGAGAACTGAGAACAGGTGTGTAGGTGGGTGGGGAGGAGTCAGGTGGGGGAATTGTATCTTGCAGGTGATTGCTAAAATATCAAACTAATGATTTTAGATTTTAAAGTTGCCTCGATTTTTTTCTTGTTACTTGGAATTTATGTGCTTTAGGAATGAATCTCTCTGGGAGTCCTTGAAGCCTCTCAACAAATAACACCAATAATTTCTGTCACTTTCCTAGAAAACCTGCTCAGTGAAGACATCTATTTGACTTGAAGAAGAGATTTAGATTAGTAGCAGGTAGTGAGAAAATAGTTGTGTAAAAAAAACATTTGCACTTCCTGAGTCATTGGTGTGAATTGACGCAGGTGTGAGTGTGCGAGTCAGAGCTGCAGAGAAAACAATTAAGTGTGCATCTGATGTGAGAAAGAGCAAAGTGTGTGAATCTCGTCATCTCGACATCTGAACGTATGTAATGTTGTGACACGACGTGATTTGTTCTGTATAAAAATAGATTTGAGCAGGTGCAGGTGTAGGAGGAATATGTCCGTATATATTTTGTGTAATTTAGTTTAATTGTTTAAGAGGATGCTTTTATTCTGAAACAATCAGCTGGAAGTTCTTGTCCTCTGCTCTGGTGTTTCTGTTCCCTTCATTCAAAAATGTTTTGCTTAATGCTCTCCCCTCAAGGATCCATAATATGGTCTCCATTGACTGCAAAGCTACCATAACATAATTTAACACACACACACAAAACACAGCTTGAATTTGTACATTTTCAGTGCCTCCAGTTGAATGTCTTCCATGGATGTCTGCAGCTCTTGATCTTAAAGAAAAGAACTAGAACTCTGAACAAAATCTAATCTCTCTGCTGAGCAGATGAATAAACTGAACAGTCCTCTCTCTGCTTCATGTTCAGTATTTCAGTCCTGGATCCAGCTGTGTAAATCATCCCTGTGAATAAACGCCTTGCCGGAAGCCTCCCAGAGCTGCTCTGACTGCCGTTTGCTGCCTTTAAAATTCATTTATGTGGAACATGTACACCAGTGAATCATTTCTCATTTGAGTCATCTGGGTCTTATCTACAGTTTTTAGCTGGTAATCGTGTTTCATGCTAATTAGGATCTGATTGGACGGACAGAGACGACTCTAATTGCTCGTTATCCCCCGTTTTGTGGAGCTGTCATCTCAGGTGAGAGGTGCCTGTGTACTGAGGGGGCTCTCACACACATATGCATTCACTTTGTGTGTGTTTTTTTCCTTTTGGTCGCATCATTACGCTCCTTGATATCAAAAAAGTGGTGACAGTCATGCTGTTACACACTGCTGAGTTATATTTTTATCCTCCTCCATGAACCACTGCAGTTAAAGCCACAGGTTAGCAAACACATTCTCTAATGTTCTGTCGAGAACTTCAATCCATCAATTACCAACATTACCAACATTATCCTGCCATCACTGTTGTTCTCCTCACTGCCCACACTGCTTTCCACGCTGACTTTCTCTCCATCCAGTTGAAGGCGATGTGCTCCTTCCTAATTGCCTTTGAAACTTTGTTCATTTGTTGCATTGAAAAGTTGTTTTTTCTGTCAACACTTGGCCCTGAAAGGATCAAACATCATGCTGGGCCACATTTGGAGACAAGGCTGTGATTCACTGGGAGCTGTGGCTTAAATGAAGAGCTGGCATCTATTTAAGACTTATCTGATTTGTAAATTATCCCTTTCATCAATCAAAGATGCACTTTCCCATGTGAGGTGGGATGTTACATCAATGATTATTAGCTGTTAGCAGTATGAGGACAAGTCAGTGATGCTGACAGTAACTTCTCTGAAAACCCAACATTAAAGACAACGAACAAGGTATCTTTCTAAAACTCCAGCTGTCGACAACAAGAAGCATTCAGTGCAAACAAACTGCAGCCCTGCACATGACAAACAAAATGGGCACCTGCTAATAAAAACATTGCTCCACAGTATCATTAATTAGCAACAACTTCACAGGGGAACTGTAATTCTTTGGTTGGCAAAAATCTGAGAAGCCTGCAGCTACTGATATCAGAGGGTCAGAGTACAGATGTAACAGGGAAATTGGAATAAATGTCTGACAGGGTTTCTGTGTCGATAAAAACTCACACACCGTGAAACTATTTTGGCACACCTGTACACTGCACTGCTTTGAAAAAAGAGAGAGTGACTTGTTAAGTTACTATCACTATTAAAATGTGGCGTCATCTCAGTAGTTCAGTAGTCAGTCTGTGGGGAATTTGTGTCTGCCACAGTACACATGTTTAATGGACTTTATTGGCCTGAATTCAGCCTGTAAACTCCTGCACCAGCAGGATCAGGAAGAGTCTCTTCCCTGAGGCTGCACTCATTACTGCCCTGGTCATTCAGGCACCAGCTGAACCAATTTCTCTGCAAGGCCGCTGAATACTTTTTAAATCGATGACAATGTAAGGGTTGGTGTGATGTAAGGCTCTGTTCAGATCCATGTACCCACCAGGTTGTTGTGTCCATGTAGGGTCAACACTCCAACTGCACATGCATCCTCCAAACAGACTAGAAAGCATATAACAGAGAGCAACTACACATCTGTGGTGTCAACAGCTGCCTGTGTGCGCACAGAGACTAAATTCAGGGCATGAAAATAAATCAGCCAGTATATTCAAGTAGAGATTCTTATTACTCTAACTACCAAAAAGCAACAGGTACAAAATACAGAAATAAGAAGAGTAAGTGAAAATGAAAAAAGAGGCTAATCAAACCATATTGTATAATATTCCATACTGCATATCTTCATATGCCAAGCCAATTCCCCCCCATGTGAGTGTGTGGGAGGGAGTAGAATAGTGTAACTGTACTGAACATTTTTATCACAGTATTGTAATAGATGACACTAATAACATGTTGTCAGCAAACCAGTCCATGTCTCCACCCACCTGCTCCACCGTATGATTTTCATTAAAAGCAGGCAGCCTAAACCGCGGCAGCCTGACGTACCTGTCGCAGGTACAGCAGGTGTGTGTGTGTATAAAGTCTCCTGCATCAGCCGCTGCTGCAGGTTGGACACAGGTACAAAGTTCTGAGTGAGTGTGTGCAAGAGTGTGTGTTAAAAAAAATCCTTAATGTCTCATTTGGGAAGTCATGGTTGTCAATCAACCCCCTCCCCCCGCTCCCACCAGTCACGTCACCCAGGGTGCATTCAGCGTGAAAATGTTTTGCACCAGTTTGCAGTGATTTTCTGGCTGAATGATATATTTCACAGTGTTCTGCTGCAGCTTTTGAAGTCTTTGGTGTGTGTGTGTGTGTGTGTGTGTGTGTGTGTTGGGATGAAACGCTCACACTCAAAAACCAACAGAGCGCTGAAACAGTGACGTCGACGCAGCAAACTTTTCATCACAAAACACACATTATATTCAAAAGTTGGCCTTTAAAGTTCAGTTATTTGGTGATGACACCACGCTGCTTTCATTTGCTGACAGTACAAACAAACACAGAAAGAATCCTACACTTTGACAGGGCTGTGTGTGACAGAGCTCCGGCTGTAGAGGTCATTAAACAACAAAAGCCTAGCAGGAACTGTGTGATGTGAGCTGCTGAAAGGCTTTTAATGTGACACATCCGTGCAGGAAGTGTTGAGTTCCATCGGCAGTGAATTAACAGCGGAGACGAGAAACTCAGAGCATCGGAGCGATGAGTACGACATGACTCACATTGATGTAGCGATGGGATTGGTGGACATTATAGACATTGTGCTGTTGTTTTTAAGATAACAGGAAAACAGGGAGGACTCTTACTCTAATAGGATCAAACACTAAGTCACAGTTTGATGCTCAGAAGCAAAGTAAACAATGAAAGTCACCGAGCAGCAACCAACCAGAGAAATATCGATGGGAATCGTGTTTCCTATATTTGGTGGGCAGATGGTCGTCAGTGCTCTGAAGTGACAGCACATTCTGTCTGTGGATCATCTTCACTATAGTCAAACAGCTGCTGCTGACTGGAAACTGTCATATATCATATAACACCTTACACGTGTTCAGAGAAGTTCCCTTACACAGAAATCCATCATCCTTCACAGTGTCAGCTTCTTCTCCATGTTTGACAACATGCTCCTGTTTTCAGATATTTCAGAAGGTGCTGTGATGCTACATGATGCAGTGGAAGTGTTGCCATGTTTTTGTTACGTTGGATAATTAACTCTTCGTAAACTGTTTTTACTAGAATCCTGTGATAGGTCGTATCACAGACCAGTGAGATATGGCTCTGTTTTATTTATTTTTGTTTTGTTTTACCATTGCAATTACTTCACTGCATTACTAATAATTACTGTATTTTACTGAGACCTCTTCTCACCCTCCACATCAGCCACACGAGGGTATTAAACACCTGAATGCCCCTGCAGCCAACTGTGAGCTTCTGTTTGATAAGAACGGTGTCATCTGTAAACACTGACACTAAGAAAGTCAGATCCAGCCTGATGTGGAAAAGAGGTGAATGTCAGCTGTCACTCACTCTGTGTGTGTGTAAATATAGTTTCAGATTTCTCTTTGTGTGTGGTTGTAGCGTCTGCTGGTGTGCGGGCTGGTGTTCATTTCTGTGTGTCTGTGCATATGTGCATGTGTGTGTGTGTGCCTTCAGTAACCTCATATCTCAATATCAAAGGCTGCAGCCGTCTCACACTGAGCTGTCAGCTGCCAGCATCAGCATCAGCCCCTCTGTGTGTGTGTGTGTGTGTCAGTCTGACTGTCTTGTCCTGTGTTTTCTAAGTGGTAATATTTCTTGTTTTTGTTTCAACTTAAACGTTAACTTGAAAAATCTGTGTTATGGGGGCACCTTGTTGGTGTGAGGAGCTGAAGACACTGGGACCTTCGCTGCATGTCATCTCCTCCCTCACTCCCCCCTCCACTGTTCACCTGGGAGCAGCACTCCTCTTAGGACCTGGCAGTGCAAAGAGAAACATCGGTGGTGACAGATTATATTAGCTGCTCATAATTAGTGTTAGTTAATATTTATTCCATGAGGAAGTCAGTAAGTCCCTTTGAGCTGGTGGCTGTCACATGTGTGTTTTTGCAGTCTCACTCCAACAGAGTGGTGAGTCTTCTTTGGTCAAACAATCTCACTAATTAGATCTCATCAATTTCAGTAGCCTGAGTCATCCATATCAATAATTTAAGCTTATTAGTTAGTACTTAGTTCCCAATTTTTAATAAGCATTTCTTCTCTTCTTGTCTGCTCTTTTAATTTTCAGGTTCCAGGGTGAAACTCGATTAGATTTAGATTTCCTGCCTTTTTAGGAAACAAAAGCTGATCACAGATTGCTACTTAATCTTTCAGGTATTTATAACTTCAGTTACTTACAGATGAAAAATAAACCAAAAGAAATTTGATAAGGACTTCAAATGGATTTGAATTTGAAAGTCAAGTTCAACACAAGTTCAGTTTGATAAAATGAATCTAGAGCCAACAGGAGAAATTACAGCCCAGAAATGAGGATATTTACAAATAAAATCAAATAGGAAATTGATATTGATTTGCTTCATCAAATATCTGTGAAGATGATCAGTAATCAGCATCATGGTTTTCCAATAAAAGCTGAATCTAGGGCAACTGAATCTGGATCAGCAAAACACAAAACACATTATGTTCTATAACTGCTGCCACTACTCTGTGCAGTGTATTTATGTGTGTGTTTGTGTGAAGGTGAGTAGATCACAATGAGTGTGTGTGGGAGTATCAAAGGATCCGCCTACGTCGTATGTGTGTCCTGTGTTTGTGTGTGTGTGTGTTAGAGCAGCTCTGCAGCAGACAGCTGGCTGACAGAGACAAGAGAACACGATAAGAGAGAAGAGGAATCACCTCACCTTCATGCAATACACCTGACAACAACAACCACTGCTCACTCTCTCCTTCTCTCTGACACATGTGTATTCACACACACACACACACACACACACACACACACAGTTTATTTGTCACTTCCTGTGACTTGTCTGTTGCTTTGTTAGGACTGTTCTTGTTGTTGCAGAAATAAAAAGAATCCACAAACCTCTGATTTAAAGCTGCTATGTGTCACATTCAAATACCAGTGAATTCTTTATCTTTTAACTAATTGTTGTCTTGGTGTAACTGAATTCAGCAAATTACCTAAAGCAAATGAGATTATGGTGAAGATGGTTGGTGGAATCTATGTCAGGCCAGTGTTACTGTCACTGTTCAACACTGTCTCAGAATTAAGCTCAAGTGAAACATTTACCTTCTGTGAGTGTTAGAGCAGATGAAGGAGCCACAGTTTGATTAATCAAAGTTCATTTTATCTGGAAAAGTACAAGTAACATGATAGCAACCCTGCACCACTGAAAAGCTGATTTCTGAGAGTCCTGTGATGAAGGACAGGCTTGAATCAAAGTATTCCGCTCTCTATTCAGTTGCAAATGTTGATTCAGTCTGATTCACCACCTTCTATGATGACAGGCTTCTCACCCTGTTTTTGACGTGGTCGAGCGACACATCTCGTGCACTAAAGCTCCAGGCTCTGTGGTTCACCAGACACACGCTGAGGCTGTGGCCAAAGTGGGTCTGTGTGATGGCCTCCACCATACTGCTTAAATTAACACTGAACATGAAGCCTGACACTGGAGCAGCATCATGCCATCAGTAATCTGTCCGTCTGTGTGGTGCATCGCCACCGTGGAGATGGATTACTGAATAATTATTAGACAGAGATACAGTATGTGACCACAGCTCCCTCTCGTCAGCCAGACCTTTTAAAGCTGTAAAGACTGCATGAAAAACGACCTTGTGTAATTGACTTATAAATTCTTATCTCTGCACTCACCACTGCTCATGTGGCTTCACTCCACCTCCACTTGCCAACATCAAGCAGTCATACAGAGGATAACTATCTTGCTTTGCTTGACTACAGGAAGCTTCAGCTGAATCTGTGGCTGCATGTGTGGCTTTGTGCCACAGCTCCTGGGGACTGCAGCGAAAAAGCATTGTTTCCACATCAGTCTGTATCCAGCAGATGGGACTGAGAAGCACATGCAACTATGAGAGCCACTGTATTCTGTTAGTGTGACCCAGCAATGTGCATTTAGGAACATGAATCCTCACACATGAATCTCAAGTCCTTTGATCAAAAGTGTGTGAGTATTTTTCATGTGACAAACTTTTCTTTATGTCTGCATAATGAAGGAGATCTTCTAGAGATCAAATGAAATATGATCATTGTAGTTCCTAGTTTTCTAAATGCCCATAGATATAAATAGATATACATTTTTGTTGGGAACAGAAAAGGTCAGAAGGAGGATGCAGTACTTCAAAATGAATTCTATTGTTCACATTACAGGATAATGAGTGTAATTTAATTTCCATTCCAGTAGATCAGTGGCTAATGCCAGTGAAACGGGATGTATTTAATGGAATTGAAAAACTAATTGCAAAATCTAAAACTGGACTGTCTGGCATGTTCAGAGGAGGAGTTTTACTCCTCTAACTGATTAAACTGTTTCAGCAGATTAATTATTTCCCTCAGTCTTCAGATTTCTCCAGCCACTGGCCCTGAGTCTGTTTCTCAGTCTGTGATTCTTCCTGAAAGCTGTTGATGTAGATCCTGCTCTTTCCTGGCTTTCAAAACCCAGCACATACATTCAGCTGCTTTTATGTGGTTGACTTCCTGTAAGCAGTGGTGAATATACTCACGTTAGAGCATAATAAATGTTATGGGCTGAACTAGTTTTACTGGTGGTAATTAGCATCAGTATATTTGATATGAAACCACAATCCTTCTATAAGCTTACAGCTCGGTCAGACCAGCTGATCACAACCACATCTCTAATACTTTCAGTGGAACTGCTGAGCACAGTGGATTTACTGATGGAGGTGAAGTGTTTCTGAGTGGAGTTTGACTTTGATGCACACATTTGTGCCACTGACCATTTGCAAATCATCTTGACAGCGTTGACCTTTGTGAGGACAGAGAGAACTGCAGGGTCCAAACTGAAGGAAGCGGGCAGATCATGTTAACTGTGTGGCGAGCTACCGAGTGAAGAGCAACGCTAATACTGTTAGGTCTCCAATCTGCTGGAACCTAGACATAACAATGCATTATTACCAATACTTGTTGAGCAGGTTGTGCAGTTACATTATATGTTCACAGGTCACTGAGTGAGTGAGTCTCAGTCGATGCTGTGGGAACATTTTAGCTCCTTTTTCAGTTCTTACACATCCATGACTGAAGCATAGTTTGGTGCACGTGAAGCCTGAAGCCATAAGTATTCTATAAAAATCCATCTATATATATATATATATATATATATATATATATATATATATATATATATATATATATATATAAAACACACACACACACACACATATTCTCTGGTGTCCAGTTTGTAGTACTTTAGAGTTGAGTGTTGTATCACCTGTCTGCAGGAGAGGTCACCTTTAAGATCGCAATTTAACAGCTTTGCACCAGAGAGCAAACACACACACACACACACACACACACACATATATATTATACATCTATATATACACATACATACATACACCTTGGAGTCCACATAGTCACAGATACAGGACTTGATAGAAAGAGACAGCAATGGATTGTTCTCAACTCTCACAGTGGTTAGTAGGTTTGTCCTGTGAGTGTGTGTGTGTGTGTGTGTGTGAGAGAGAGAGAGAGAGAAGAGAGAATTAGAGCTGTCACTAGTCCGATAACAATGTTAAGGTGAGGAAGTGTGCTTATTACACACACACACACACACACACACACACACACACGGCCTCCTGACAGGAAAGGTGACTTTTGTCTGAGAATGAAAGAGAGAGAGAGATAGAGAGAGAAAGAAGCCTAAAGGGGGAACAGGAGTCACAGCGAGGCAGACTGAGGAAGAGATGATTAAAGAACTGGAGAGAAAGAAAAGAGATTAAAAGGAAGAGAAAAAAGTAAAGTGCCACAACAATTAATAAAAGGAAGAGGAGTCTCCTCTGTCATTCGTGGGTGACAAAGCAGGCAGGATGAAATGGACACATACTGTACAGGAGAGAGGTGTGGAGGGGAAGGAAGGAGGGATGGGAGGATGAAGAAGGAAGACAGAGAGGTAAACAGACTGTGTTAAGGTGCAGACTGTGAGAGGTAGAGTTAGCATCAGCGTTTCTATCACAGCACACTGGTAAGCAGTCAGAGAGGATGCAGAGTTTTAGGTTTAGCTTGAGGGAGTAATCAGTGACTGAAACAGACCTCTGGAGTTCAGCCTGAGAATCCACGTCCCCTAGAGATCAACAGTCAGGGGTTTTTAATGCCAATGTGATCAAAAAATAAAATGGCAGCAAAAGACTTGGCTGGAGGGAAATTACTCAGATGTGAACATTTAAACTCTGCTGGTCTACATGGAGGTAATGTGCCCTACCAAAATATAAGAGACTTTTCGTAAAGCTTTTCAATTTATCGTCAGGCTAAGGACCGACTTCCTGAGCCAGTACCTCAGACCCACATGTACAAACGGTCTAAAGCTTTGTAGCAAGCAAACCATAAATTTCACTCACATCTAAAATGACTCGTCCTCACTGTGAGGTCCGACAGGGTTTTTTTTCCACATTCTGTATCATCTTCCCCATCTTTCTGCTGTGATCAGGACCCTGGGCTTCATAAAGACAGATACAAACATAAACACTGTCTTAGTCTCACAGTCTGAATATTGACAGCTCTAAACTCTGCCTGACCCCTCTGAAGCTCCTGCTGCCACACTTGTGTCTGCTCTTTTTGTTTTTAGTCCAGTTCTTCCTCTGTATGTTCTCACTTTAATTTTAAGAGGCTTAACTTGTGGTGCCACTCCATTTTACAGGACATCCAAAACGGAGTTTTCATGCCAGTAGTTTTGGATTTTGAGAGCGTTGGCAGCAGGCTGCGTTTGTTAGCTGTGCTGGAGGAAGTCAACAGGAAAGCAATGTGTTTGTCTGAAAAGCCCGACGCAAGCTGTTCAATGGGATGCACAGATGTGGATGTGCTACTTTTTACTGCAGGCTTCATGAACTATTGCTGTACTTTGGCTCCAAATCACAGAGGTATATAAGTGTTTGGGTTAAAAGTGAGATTTTACACATTTGAAAAAAAAAAAACAACCACACCTGCTCTTAGAAAAATGACTGCTGAACATATGGTGCTTTGTAAATTAGAGTAAATGGGTCAAAAACAGTCTGAATTACACATACTTATGGAGACTTAGAGATGATGAGGTTAGTTTTTTTCCTCTTTTTGTCCATTTGACATTTAATAAGTAAAAGTAAAGTCTTTAATGTTACATTAAATGCAAACATTCTTCACTTACATTAAGCTTTTTTGCCACAGAACTATGACTGAATAATAATATCAGTGAGAAAAAAGTTTGACCCCCACTTGTAATGAGCTGAAACTTTTGGGTTTTGTCGGCCATCAGCTGTCGCTCATTTGGTATTGAGTCCAGTGTACTCAGATCACACACTGTCAGTTTCATTCATAGTTGGACGAGCTATTTCACTGGAATCATGCCAACACTTCATCAGAGCAAACTGCCCACATTACACAAAAAGCAGTCAAAATGATCACAAGTGGCATTTAAAACCACTTTCGATCAAAAAAAGCCTCTGGCAACACTGCTCTTTAATTAACAAATGGAAATTCATTTAAAATACAGGCTAAATGTCCATCAAGGGCCTCTGTGCAGGGCTGAGAATGTAAATTTGGCATGACTTCATCTCTTAGACTTTTAACAAACGAGAGCCTCACAGATACTTTCTTCTAGTATCTGAGTAGATCCCCCAGACTTTTCTTTTGGCTCACTTTGTTTCTAACTGGAAACCAGATCAACAAGTTGAATTTAAAATGAAAGAAAGATTCAAGTAAGCACTTCTGAATGACAACTGAAGAATTAATGCCTTGCCCAAGGACACACTGGCAATGGGTATTTAAGAATTCACCCTCAGACCGAGGATTTTACACCTGCAAGGTCTGCTCTAATCTGCAAGATGCCACAACCTGCCACACACACACACACACACACTGTTACTCCTGCTATTAGAAAATATTACTTAGAGATTAACAAAAGCCTTTTTCATTCCACAGAGCACTTAAGGCAGCACAGGACATTTAAAGTGACAAAGGGCACTTAAAGCAGCTCAGGGAATAAGTCCACAAAAAGGCAATTAAAGCAGCAAAGTGCAATCAAGGACAGACGGAGCAATTAAGCCTACATACTCGCGTGCCTTTAACTCCCTAAAGTTCCTATTTAAAGATGATGATCCATTATAAATTCAGTGAAACTGCTTCGGCTGTCAGACTTGTACATCCTGATTGAGAGAAAGCTTTAGGGTTTGTAAAGTAGAAGTGCTGCTGACAATCATGAAACTGCTGGTACGAGCACTTTTCACTTTTACAATCCAGTAAACAGAACCAGAGCTGTCCATCTTCAAGAGCTGTGTCAATGAAAACACCAAACTGAAAGTTTTGAGACCAGTGCTCATCAAACACACTGTAGTTTCCAAAATTTTGCTAAGTCAGGCTTTTGAAAAATGTTGCTCATGAGTTTTTCTCTGAGCCCAGTTTGCTCCATCTGCATCCATCTCTCCATCTACACTGATGTTTGACTCAAGCAGGAATGATCCATGTATGGATTATGGAAAACTCTGTCGAACTAGAAATTAAATTTCCATGTGCCCTGTGGAGCTGTCTGTAGCGTTGAGTGTGTCACTGACATGCACACACATGCGGTCAAAATGAAAAGCTCTTTAGTGGAGCATTAATGGATCTTATATTTGAAGCCACTCAACACTCAACTTTTAATTATTGCCATATACTTCACAGTGGATGTTCCAAGTTCTTCAGCATGATCTGTAAAGACATTATTCAACATAAGGCTACGGTGGCTCCAAGGGCAACCCTGTCTCCTAGAAATTGTATTTATATACAACTAATTTGCAACAGCAAATCTGGGAAACATAACTGCAATTGGATTATGTTTTCCATTAACCTAATGAGGATCTGTTGTTAGACATGATGTTTACTAGCCTAGTTTTACCAAGAATTGCTACTTTCTTTTTCTATGACAATTATATGTCTTTAGTGCATAAATTTGCTCTTAATAAGCATTAATAATGTGTAATGTGTTTATTAGCTGGTGTAAGACTGGGTTATGAAAATAAAAAAGGATACTGGGTAGAATGAATGTGAGGCAAAAATAATCTGTGCTGCCTCCAACCCACAGCAGCTGTATAAAGACGATGATCAGGTCCTTGCAGGACCACCACTGTGAAGACAACTACAGAGCTTTCTTTCTTTCTGTAGAGTCTGATTGATGACAGCTTTAACTGCTCGGGCGGGAAGATGAAAATGTTTCTGTGGGAGAAAGAAGATTATTGCTCAGAGACAGAGAGCGGTGACTCTGCACTGCTGTCATACTGTCATCTGCACTCTTTGTACCTCCTGTGCTTTTTGTTGTTTTCTTACTCACTTTAAACTTTCACCATTTCACAGGGTTCTTTATGCCTGGAAAAAGATTCAGGACTTTAGAGCATACAAGCCTGAATTTCTGTTTTTGTAGACTTTATCACACACTGTATGTTCTGTAGATCCATACCCAGTGCTATATAACATACATGTGTCAGGTGGAGGATATTTGTATTTGAAGGAAAGTGAAAAACCATTTGTGCATACAATTACATACATTCTCCCCAGTGAAAAAACAGTGTAATGTGATGTTATTTAATCCATAACCCTGACAGTGTTGTTGCCTCAGGCTGAGTTCAGCCTTCTCACAGTAAAGTACAAGAGGATGACTGACAGTGATCACTCACCCAGAGGCTTTAATTGGTCAAATAAAAAGTGCCAGTGAATCTGATAGGAGTTCAATAATATAATAAAGCACCAGGTTACATCAGACAGCAAAACACTGAAGACTAAACTTTCAACAATCACAACACTGAGCAGCTTTTCACACAACACAACACAACACAACACAACACAACCAGTGAGGCCTGGTGAGGAGGGAGGTATGATGCCACTCCAAACAACAACAGTCATCTTTTAGTTCACTCCAGTGGTAACACAAAACTCTATACTCTAACAAATTACTTTTCTCAGTAGGTAACATTTCTGTTTCATTGCAGCCACCACACACACACACACACACACACAAACACATATATATACACACATCCAATTAAAACTGTAAAAAAGGTAATCCAGGCATTATCAGCTTTCTTTCAGAATATATTTGGTGTTACCAATCGTAGTAGCAGTGAGACATGAGGCAGGGAGATGAAAGTTTGGCAGCTAAACCAAAATGCTCATGTGCTGCAGGTAAACAATGTGACAGGTGCTGGTCCTTCCTAATGCTCTCTCTCTCTCTCTCTCTCTCTCTCTCTCTCTGTGGGGCTGAGCTCTCTGATGGGTGACTTCCTGTTTGTGTCTCTGTAGTTTTCTCAACCTGCTGCTTTTGAATCCACAGGTTGCATCGCTCCACATGGTGTGTTACTGTGTATACTGTATGTGTGTGTGTGTGTGTGTGTGTATTCTTGCAGCTGACATCAAAGGAGCACCAAACTGATTCTCCCATCATGACACTAATGCCTCCCTTCCCTCTGTCCTCCGCTGACTCCTCACCTCCTCTGCTGGCTTCCCCTTTTCCACCCTCCTCCTCTCACCTTGTTGTCTTCCTCCTCTGCCCTCCTCCTGATCTTTTCACCTGCTTTTGATGGACTTTCTCTTCCTTCTTCTCTCTGTTATCTGTTCTTTTGCATTTTCTCCTCTCATCTCTTCATTTCTCCTTCTCTCTAGTCTCTTCAAAGCTGCTCTGCTTTACCTCCTCTCCCCTTTTTCCTCCCTTCATCCTTTCCTTCTCTCAGAAGAAATAAGCAGTTTTATGGATAAGTAGCGTATGAATCTGAGCGCACAGCAGGAGCATTATATTTGAGATTAAGTGCAGTTCAGAACTTGTGTTTCCCACAGAGTTTGCCAAAAAGGACGCAGCAGGACTCAGCCGACTGGGCCAAAATCCTCTAACTCTGTCCGTATGTGTCTGTTTACAAGCCTGGACAAGCTTTCCTGTAATCCCACAACTCTCACACCACTATGCCTGTGTGCTGGTTTGTCTCTGAAGGCAACAGTGAAGGGTTAAAGAAGAGCTGCGTTGGTCAGGATGCTAGTTCAGTGAAAGATAATGAATGACTCTCTCCGTTCCTTCAGCAGCCACAGGCGAGGTGCCCTTGCTCAAATACAACATGTGGCATACTTTGTGATCAAGTGGCCTAATTTACTTTTTAAGTGTACCCACTTTGAGCCTGCATGTTTGTCGGTAAATGCTGTGCTACATTTCCCAAAATGCCTTTTAAAAACCCAGTAAGCATGACCCTGTTAAATCCAGCTCTATCCTGGAGGTGTAGATGGGGAGAACATCAGTATTACTAGAGCAAGAGCTTTTCCAGTCACTGAAATTGAGTTTAATTGTGGCAGAGCAATCTGGTCAATTGAACTGAACTGATGACAGATTTAATGTAAAACTGCAGCTCCAGAAGAAGCAGCCTCCACCAGAGTCGTATTCAGTCTCCACTGTCGCTCAGTTTGCTGCTGCTCTAACCAAAACTGCTCAGCTGGGGAAAATGAGAGCAGCCGTCAGCAAATGCCTGATAACGACATGCTGCACGTTTACATCCAAGCAGGAAGTAGTGTGATTCTTTTAATAATGACCAGAGTTGTTCCTTTACAAGTTGTACAAGTTGTTTTGTACTCAGACCTAACCAAACCATACCCATGTTGTTGTCAGATCAGAAAACGGTCTTAAAAAGCCACTTTCATAAATGTGAATCTGTCTGCATTTCACTATCATACTTCCTCTAATCAAGCTTTTATGTTTACTCTACTTGTGTAGATATAATACAGCATTTAGAGGACTTCATATGCATTTCATGCTCATCGTTTTGTCTTCATTATTGTATTATTTTTGAGGTCTATTGTCTCTAATGGCTAGCTGCAAACTAGATTTCCTGTGGGAAGTACATCGGTGTATTCTCACTGACTGCCAGAACACTGAGCTGAGTTCTGTTTCTCTTTATGTTTCAGGTGCTGTGAATGTATGAGTCAAAGACACTTAATGAAGCCATAGTGGAGAGTCATTGTTGTGTTGCGAGCATGTTGCTAATGTGATATAACTGCTGTAGTCTGCAGGTGAGACACTTTGATAAAATGTCCCCTAAACAGCCCGTTAGTATTTGACTTTGCTACAAGGAAAAACTCTCTGGGTTAAATACAGCTTCACTTTTCTCACCAACAGACTGCAAATCACAATGGGAGTCCCCGACCATATCAGCAATTAGCCCACACACACACACATACACACACATACACACACATGCATGCACACACTCACACACACCATGCACAAAAGCACAAACACATCAGCAGCAAATTGCTGTTGATTCACTCTCGTATACTGAGTGACTCTGAGTCACAGCCCCCCCCAGGCGCTCTGTGATTGGCTGAGAGACATCAGCCTTTGTGTGTGTGTGTGTGTGTGTGTGTGTGTGTGTGTGTGTGTGTGTGTTGCCCGAAGCACCCTAATAGGTCTTGATAAGAGTCAATCAGAATGGAAAGAGAGAGCGAAAATAAAGACAGATTGACTGCAGAGAGACTGTAGGCGAGAGACAGTCGCTGAAGAGAGTGAACAGATAAACGACAGAAATATATAATAGGAGAGAGAGAGAGAGAAGAGAGAGAGAGAGAGAGAGAGACTGACAAACTGCAAAAACAAAGAGCGAGAGACATAGAAACTGACAGAGAGAGAGAGGGTTCGAGGGGAAAATTACCGCTTGCTCAGACTCCCAAGAGGAAATGATGAGGAGTGTCCACATCAACAAGAGTTGACACCTGTTCTCCCACACACACACACACACACACACACTCACATTACTGGGAAGTGTCTTAAAGGGACACCTGAATACTCTCCATCAGCTGGATGTGAGCAGTGACAGCAGTGATGAGTCCAATGCTGCAGATTATGAGCTGCAAACATGTTCATTAATAATTCTGCAGCACTGAGGCGGATATAACATGTCACAGTAACAGATGTACATCATCCCTGTCAATTAAAAGACCAATTTTTCCCACCACATTTCAGAGTGATAAAGAGACAAAGCGCTGTGATTTATTTTTTCCCCTTACTCTGTTCAGGACACAACAAGAAATCAGTCTCTCTCAAATCTCAAGCAGCTGCAGAGACAGAGAGTCGAGCATAATTTAATTACTTTTTTTTTTGACAGCAGATGATGTCAGGGTGGACAGGTAATCATTTTAACCTAAAACACAGCTTATCTCCCTCATAAGATAAACAGGAAAGAACAATATTAACTCTAACAGCACCAAAATAGAATATAAACATGTGGTTTGACTGCGATACTTGATGCTCAGTTTTGTTAACTACAGCTTAATTTCATCAAATATATTCTTCAGAGAAGGTGTCGAGTTCTGCTCGTTACACTTTGACCTGGCAGCTGGAAAACAAGATGCTCACAGCAACAGTTGAAGCCAAAACAACAACAACACAAGAGCTCCACGTACCCCCTTTGACCTCTGTGTGTGGTCTACCTGTTCTCTGTGACTCTATGGTCTCTTTTCAAAACAGTGAATGAGAGATTCCTCATTTAAGAATGCTGTGTTTGTGCACACTCCTCTGAATAAATCTATTACAGCTGAGCATATTGCAGGTTACTGTGTGTGTGTGTGTGTGTGTGTGTGTGTGTGTGTGCTGATAAAGTCTCTGCACGCTGGAGCGAGTGAAAGGGAAGAAACTGGGGAATAAAATTGTCAAATATTCTGAAACTCTGAGGTTAACACCCCAATCCAGAAAAATATTCATTCCAATGAAACCAGTTTTCAGAGGTAATTAGACTTATACATATTACTGTCTGTTTTTATAACCATCTGCACCTCTATGACTTTTGATGATTGATTTCTTCCCTCCTTCCTGATTTCCTTCCCTAACTCCTGACTATATACAGGTTTTGTTTACATAATGCACAATGTATTTGATCACAGCTTTCTTTGTAAGCGTGTCGTTGTCACTGCTTATCTCTGGGTGTGTTACTTTGATTTTAATTTGGTCTTTTCCGTGTTGACTTGTTATTTGTGTTGCTGCAGTCACCTTATTTCAGAGCAGGATCAATAAAATCTTTTTATCCTTCATCCTCCAAAAAGCATTTAAATCTTAGTTGTCATCTCCTCACACAGTTATCGAATCAAAGCAGAGTGATAAAAGAAAAATCAAAAACTGTCAGAAAGTCAAATATAAACAAATCCACCAGGTGGGTACAAACAGGAGCAAGGCAGGGGCAAAGCAGGATAAATACAATGTTGAGTCAAATAGGATTAAAGCAGAAATGACCCTCTGTAGATGGTGAAGATTTAAAATACAGGACTTTGAATGATTTTTCTCCCTGTGTAAAACTTTTTTCATTAGATCTCAAAAAGACAGGTGATGGATGATGTATATACCTGACCTTGAGTCAGGTTTATGTATCTTTAATATATGGTGTGCCACAAAGCTCAATTCTAGGTCCTGTATTCTTTTGTTCGGTATGTATACTGCTCTTGACCACATGATGACACGGTTTTTAAAATCTATAGTCATTGTTATGCTGATGACATGCAGCTTTATCTCTCTTAATCACAACAAGTCTATGGAACTAGACACAATTTAAAAACACTGGGGATTACTTCAGATATGTTTGGAAGAACAAAAGTCTTCCATTTTTCAGTTTTGGTGTCTCTCCAACATCTCCCTGTCACTTCTAAAACTGATTTTAAAATTTGTTTTGACACACAAGACATTACATGGTCAGCCACCATGTTTTTCCCTCGTCTGGGAGAATCCTCAGATTATCAAGATTATCTTCTGGCAGAAAAGATGTTTTCATTTTTAAAAAGCATTTTATTTTTTTCTTTAGATTTTATTACTTTAATTTTGTGGGTTCTACATTCTCTTCAGTTTGTTCATAAACATTGTCTTTTCTGTCTCTTTTTTCTCCTTCTTCCTTTTTCTCCTCTTTGTAACTTGACGTACCACATACAAAGTAAAGATAAATAAATAATATGGAAAAAATCCCATAATGTATAAAAAAGATCATGTCCAAGATACTCAGTTCATATAGTAAAATATATGCAGTGTGTTAATAGTGTTAATATACTATAATGTATATACACACATAGATAGTAGAATAAAGATAAAATTAGAAAATAAACGACTTGAGATACAGTGAGGAGCTTAAGTCAACCAGCTGCTCTGACAGAGGCCAGCTGAGGTGATCTGAGCACATGGTAGGCCTCCCTCTGGAGATGTTCTGGGCTCGACCCTACGGGGAGGAGACCCCAGGGGGCCGATCCAGGACATCTGGCCTGACAGCTTATGGAGATCCCCCTGGAATAACTGAAGGAAGCTGCTGTAGTAAAAGGACATGTGGACTGCTCATCCTGCCCTAACCCTGACTTGGCAAAAGGACTTTGAGAAGGACAAAGACACTTGTAATGTTAAAGCACTTACACATGCCCTGATAGAAGTTATGAATATATCAAATATAGCTGTTAAAGACATTTTCCCCGGCATATTCTGCAAAATTATTGCTTCATATGTTATTTTGGCTGTTGATGATTCACAAGTCTGTGAGAATTTTATCCAGCTGGTAAACTGTCTTTTTTAATATTGTGTTTCCTCAGTGAGATGGAGGGTGCACACTGAGGACACCTACAGGACAGGCGAGGAATGACAGGCTGTGCAGTGAGAGGAGACGTTAGTGATAGCCAGGTATCAAGAGTTAGACAGAATGTGTAAAAAATTAGTTGTGGATATGGATGTGACATGGCCTGCTCCACAATCTGCTCCACAGCCTGCTTCATAACCGCCCTTTTATTTCGGGGGTTTAAAGTGGGAAGGTGGCATCGTCTTTTGTTATGGGGGCTCAGACCAATAACCAGCCTTGGTCTTGGAAATGTTAAAAAGCTCCAGGAATATGTCTGAAAGGTTCCACATGTCACGCACTGTTCACCTGACATGAATGTGAACATCCTCTAATTAAAGTTGAAAGTCAGGGCTTTAACCTCACAGTCACTGGAGTACAGAGCCAATGATTCTGCACCTAAAGTGACTATAACAAGATTTCTGACACCTAGTTATGAATACAGGACAGATGGAGGATGTGGGTCTTACTACCTCTGTAGTACTGATATGGATTAAAGGATTGATGGTCGGGGCTTTTATAGCCGTTGTTGTAGTCGATACAAACACAGCTCATTCAGTGAACACTCACTGCAAACATCTGTCAGCCGGTAAATCTGTCAATATGACACTATAAAATCATGGTAAGACCTGCCTCTTTACCCAGTCTGAGCTCTGTGTGGCATCCTGACTTTGCTTTATCTTTAATAACGCTTTGGTTTTACGTTATATTTTTTCGTGTTTTGCTCTAATGAACCAGTTTTCTTTCTAGGATCAATAAACACAACTGTTTATCTCTCTTCTGTCAGCCCTCCAGCCGTCAGATTGCTGTGAGTGTGGGAGTGGGATATTTGGTGGGATTTCAGTGTAGCTGGGATCTTACGAGCAGCAGGAGGTAACATGACTTTAAATTGCATATAAACACTGTGAGTGAACATAACAACAGCGTAGGTGGGTGTGCGACAGCGTAGGAGTGATAGAGGTGAGCATAAATCTCCCCTAACACTGTTATTTCCATCTGAAATTGATGTCTCAACTGTTTTATTTTCTGAAGGATTCTGCTGAAAAGTGAATTTTAGCGATACAGGTTTACAGGTTTAGTGTCTTACTAAAGGAAACTGTGACAGGATACACAGCTGTTTGGAGCCCTGACCTTCTGACCTCTGACCCTGAAGCCTCAGTCTGATAGATAGATTCATAAAGAAGGATGGAAATGAGGAAGAAAATACATGGGAGGCAGATTTAGAGGATAGAAACTGAGAGAGATAAAGACAAAATCTATTTTTCCTATGGACAGCAACATTCTTTTTGTTTGTTCTTTTTGATTTCTGTAAAATGAACTTTAAATCTGGAGCCACAGATTCCATCAGCTGGTGGCAGTGTGCACACCCACACAGGTGTTTTTAGTTAGTCTGACTGGGCCTTTGCCAGGGTTGATATTATGTGGAGCTATGCTGGAAATTAAATGAGCACACCAAACTCTATGTACCAATCAGAATGATAAAGGTGTTAGTTAGTTAGTCCTGCCCCTAAAAAATGCAACCAGTCGAGAGTCAGATAAACCCTCCTGAGAAGAGCTCTGGTCAGGTAGATTAAGTAAAGACGTCTGTGTGGGTTTTGTAAAAGATAAGCTGCAGTTTCAGATAATGGTCACATGTTCAGAATGCCACAAAAGTTTAGACTCTTGACTCTCAGAGTCCACTTCAACACACTGCTGCTTCTCAAGGTTCAGTTTAAAAACATCAACAGGGGGCTGTGCATGGTTGGACTACTCAAAGGGGCGGCTGAAGTCAGGGGGTCCTTGGCGAGGGCCTCTGTGCTAAATGAATGTGAAAGAACAAGGAGCATCAATGGAGCTGTGAGCAGATTTCAGGGATATGGTCACTATAAACTATTAGAATAATTCAAATATATAATTCTTGGAAACAATCTTCACTGAGAAACTTTACTTACTTTATGTATTTACATACATACACATAGATTCAGTGGGTTAAGACAAAAATGCTTCTATCTCAAGACAAGAACTTGGAAAAACTCCAGTTCCCATGAGGCTTTAGCAGTGTGACAGTGGCTAAAACTAAAAGACTGAATGCTAACAAGATCAGTTTTGACTGTCCAGTATAGAAGCAGAAACTGGTTTATCTCAGAATATGGACAGAAAACCTCAGTGACCACATGAGAGGAACAAACCATACTGACATTTTTATTCTGACATTTTTTGAAGGTTGTGGTCACATGACTCACTCTTCCCTCGCAAATCCTTGTGCTGATGACGGCATTATGTATTCCACAAATTTAGTCCCATTTTTCCAGTTTGCCATAATTTCTTTATTGAAAAAGTAAGTTTTGCTTTGAGCAAGTGGGAAAAAATGGAGGAAATGGCATCGACTTTTTAAACTTTTATGCAGCTGGTTTCATTTGATATTGGATAATTTGCAACAGATAGAGGGATAAGGCACAATACAGTACTTGAATAGAAACTGAAAGAGAGAGAGAGAGAGAGAGAGAGAGAGAGAGAGAGAGAGGTGTTGCATACTTCAGAGAAAAATGAGAAAGTGAGAAAAAACTAGAAGAAAGAGAAGAAGAGCAGCAAAGATGGAGGGACAGGAAGGGAAGATGGCAGATGACTACTAATGTCCCACTATGTAGATGGAGAGAGTCACAGCTAACACACACACACACACACACACACACATACACAGACAGAGAGAGAGAGAGAGAGAGAGAGAGAGAGAGTCATACTTCCGTTGGGCAGGAGGGAGGAGGGGGTGGGCTATCAAAGAAGGAGGAGTACTGTGGTGAATACTGATGCTGCTATCTGCCACTCACACACACTCACACACACACATACACACAGCCTTCAAGACCACTGAGGAGATGAGGAAGCAAAGGAAGGGAAGGAGAGGAGAGGAAGGAGACAGACGAAGAGCATAAGAGAGGAAAGTACTTCAGAGAGACAGAGAGAACAGAGAAAAAAGGAGAAGATGAAGAGGGGAGGAGATGAAGCGAGAGAAAAAGAGTGAGAAGTGAGTGGAAAAGAGGAAATGGGGAAGAGGAGGAGAGGGAAAAGTGAAGAGGGGAGAAGAAAGGGATGAGAAGGAAAAAATGGAATGAATGAGAAAAGAACAAAAGGAGGTGGAGAATGAGACGAGGATCAAAAATGAAATGAGAATAAATGGAGACGAGGAGGTGTGAGGAGGAGGGGAAGTGGATGGGGTGAGGTGAGAGAAAGGAAAGTATGGAGCAACCAGGAGAAAGTGTGAGGAGAGGAGAACAGTGAGAAGAAAGTGAAGGGAAGAGGAACGAGAAGAGAGGGGAGAGCAGGGAGAAGAAAGGAAACAGGGAGAAAAGAGGAGGAGAAGAACATAAGGAGAAGAAGAGGAAAAAGGCAATGACTGGAAGAGAGAAGAGGGTAGAAAGATGAGAGGAGAAGGAGAGGGGAACGAAAGAGAAAAGAGGAGAGAGAATAGCTGAGAATATTTAGCAATTCATCATCAGTCACATATTGACCACGGAAACAGTCACGATTATGGATACTGGTTTCTCTGTTTGTTTTGTGTCATATTTCTCCATCACAGATAAATCTCACCACGATGAACACGTCAGGTGTTAGTGACAACAGCTGTAGTTTACACTGTGAACTGACAATACTGAAGTTTGACTGGAGTTTTGTGTCTCTTTCATTGACTTCACTGTGAATTCCTTTATCAGGGAACTACTCACTGGGCTACACTTGATTAGTGTAGATTCAGCTTTATTGTTATCCACAATGCTCTGTTGAATTCCTCTAAAACTTGCCCTGACACAGATTTCTGAATAATACAGATGAGAAAAAGTCCCTGTGTGTCAGAATATCACAGCTGCAGCCTGTTACTGCAGCAGAGTGTATTAAAAGGAGTTCTGGTGTTAGAAAATGAAAACCTTGTAAATGTAGTGCTGAGAGGTTTCAGCTGACATCAGTGTGTGATATCATATTAAATCATAAATAAATAATTGATGAAGTGCATGCAGGGAAAATAATGGAGTTGATGTCTGACTTGGTTTATCTCACCAAATAAGGGCAGGGTTTGGAAGTTAATGAACAATTAAGATTAAATGAAGTTCACAAAATGCTGTAACACTGAGTTCCATATGAAGGAAAACAAGGTCATGCTACGTTTTGTTGTATTCATTTTATATGTTTAATGAGTTGTTGGGAGAGACAGAGGCAGAGAGGGGTGGGAGGTGGTGAAGAACAGAGGAGACAAATTGCTTTTCTGAAGCTGTCAGGTCCAAAATATATCAAGCTGTCTGAGCTGTGATGAGTTCTGACAGCTCAGGACGGTTTGAAAAGTTAGAAATAATTAGCACACAAGCCTCTCTGCCACCCATGTTACGTTATGTTCATACTGTGGATACAAAATACAGTTTGTGCAGAGTCTGTCTGAGACTTTAAATGTATCCCTCTTAAAACAGCAGGGGCTTATTTTATTTCCATACTGAGACATTAAATACTATCTCTGAGTCAATATGAGAAAATCCTCTAAGAGGCTTGATTATAAATCCACGTAGCTCACTGGCAAAAACATCAAGACGTTATAAGCCTTGACATCGTCATTACATGACAGTGACATCATGCTCAGGCCAAATGCCATGTGTTCATACCAGGGCAAGATGTGTTTCCTTATGTGATGTCAGTCCTATTCGATCATATGGAAACGTTGTCATGGCAGTTTAAGACCAGTCGTCACATTAAAAACGTGATGCTCAAATATCAGATTTCCTGTCTGCTATACATTTAAAAGAAATACTGAGTTCAGATAACATCCTTTAATCACAAACACAAAACACTGGGCAGCATTTAGAGGTCTGAAGGTCAGGGCACACACACACACACACACACACACACACACACACACACACACACACAACATTAAAAAACAGTGAGTTGTTTCAACTGGTAACTGTGTTGTGGCTGCTCAGAATGTGTTTCTGCCCTCACCTACAGTCATGAGCTCTGGGTATCTCAACAAGCAACTGAAGTGTGTGTGTGTGTGTGTGTGTGTGTGTGTGTGTGTGTGTGTGAAAAAGATGAGCACTGATAATGAGCATCTCTTTTAAGATGGGAGAGAGAAAGAAAGAGAGAAGATATGTAAATGTAGTGTGAGTTTTGGATGAAAAAGGTGTGTAGTTTGTGTGTGTGTGTGTGTGAGTGATAAGCACAAAGAGTGTGCGTGGGCTGGTGTTGCACTGTTGTTCATCTCTATTGTCTGCATTGTGTGTGTGTGTGTGTGTGTGTGTGTGTGTGCAATCAGGACAAAGTGCTTGTATGATAAGGAAGGTCTGTGAAACTGCATGAGTCTGTGAATGTGTGTGTGTGCATGTGAGTGATAAGGAGCTGTGTAGTGTGAGTGTTACACAGTGAGTGTGTCGAGCTGTATATGTGCTTGGATGTGTTGTATATATTAACACAAACGGGTGTTTGCACTGATGTATGATTGTGTACATTTATGGAATCATTTTGTTTTTATATATATGCATAGTGTGTGTGTGTGTGTGTGTGTGTGTGTGTGTGTGTGTGTGTGTGTGTGTAGGCAGGTAAAGCACTGTAGCTCATCTCAGCTGTCCACAGGGTGCAGACACACAGCAGTCTAGCCACCCACACACCGCCTACGTCACACACACAAACACACACATTAAAAAAAAAAAAAAACATCTATCAAACCACACAATGCTGAAATACACACACACACACACACACACACACTCAGATATAAATATAGTCTGTTACTGTGAGTGGACAGATGGACTGAAGCTTGCTCACTGCAGTCAACAACCAAATTAGACCATGCACATATATGTGTGTGTGTGTGTGTGTGTGTGTCAGAGAGAGTGAGAGAGGGTGTGTGTCATGTGTGTTAGTGTGTTTCCACCTGGTTCAGTATAAAACCTATTAAATAAGTCATGGGGGGGGGGGTCACAGAGGAGAGCTGGAAGCACAATAACACCTTCTGGACCATCACACACACACACACACACACACACACACACACACACACACAAATGATGGAAAATTCCCTTAAAGCTCTGATGATCGTTCTCCTCAGGAGTTCAGTCATAAGAACTGATGCAGTCATTTGAATTGACTGCTGCTTTAAGCTGGGTCTGACTGTAGGAGTCCTGCTGTGAGTCTGTAGAGTTCACATCCAGTGATTCAGGTTCTGCTCGAATTCAACAGATTCTTCATCAGCATTTTCATCCAAGATGCACTTTATAGAGTTAATGGTTGATGAAGTTGACTCAAAACGCTTGTTTTTACATGTCGTCAGATGTTCTCTGTATCTGACCCATCCTTCATTCATGTCCCATAATTCATGGAAATTCAGATCTGTTTGCGATCCAATCTGTAGCTCGTCTGTTGGGGTAGCGGTCTGCAGTAACATTGGTCTTTGGATTTAGAAAAAGAAGCAAAGGATAAAAACTGGAACCTGACATTCTTCAATATTTCAGACACTGAAAAATGCAAATGGAAGGATTTGACTGATGAATAATTTGTGCTGCTGATGACATAGCTGCTCTTAGTCACTACGGGGGTTTTTCTGTTGTTTATTTGTCAACAGGAAATGTGGATGAGAAGAGTGATTAATATGAATACGCCCTCAGGGAGACCCCATTGCAAACTTGTGTCTATTCTGGATCTAATCTGACTGACAGCCGGGCCTGCTGTGCCGCCTACATGAGAGTGACCGTGGACAGAGGCTGTCAGTGTGATCGCAGTATTACCTCAACCAGCGAGAGACAACTGAGAGAGAAGAGCCAAACGCCCCCACCTGCTCAGTCACACTGTGTCAACAGAGTCTGATGACTCCTCTTTATATGGGTGTGTTGCATGTAGTGTTTGGTGATTGGTAAATCATCACCATGTGGAGTTTGAAACATTATATATTTATTTTAATCATCTATTTTTTGATGTAACGTGAAATAAAGGAACAGTTACAACTTTAATCAGCTGACCTTACTGCCCCTGCTTGTGTGGATGCTCCCAGCTTGACAAAATGCTAACAGGTTCCTCCAGTAAACACTCAGGAAGCAAGTCATCGTTTTAAGATGCTACAGAACAAACATAAGTTTACTTATATAAAGGATCGGAGTTCTTCTTCCACAACTGAGAGTCACACAGTAACACTAACTGACTGAGGCAGCAATTCCCATGTTCTGCAAGGTGTTCCTGCAGTGAGAGGGGCGCTGCAGAAGGCAGGGAATGAAGATGAGGGGGAATGGTGCTGGAGACAGCAAGAGTGGCAGAAGGAGGGTGGCAACACTGGCACAGGAGACCACTGAGAGAGCTGCGACTGGCTGGAGGATACTGGAAGGGGAGCTGGGGTACTTGAACTACTGGTGATGACTAGATTGAGAGCAGGTGTGGAGGAGAGCCAGGTGCTAGGTGACAACACACACTCACACACAGAGAGAGAGAGAGAGAGAGAGAGAGAGAGGAGGAGGGGACACGAGGAAACACAAAAACGACGGAAGCACAGGGAAAAACACTAGAAGCTTGTGACACTTAGACGTAAGTGAAAAGCTCTGTCTCTGTAGGAATCCTGTCCATAATGCTTATAATAACAATCCAATCCTGTCAGTGGCAAAAACTTTGACTTGACTTACTTTGACGTGGACCGTTGTGCTGTTTGTGGTGCCAGGTGCACTGCTCAGTGCTGCACAGATTTTTGTTCCTGTCAATCATTCACTCCCCAAAAAACATGGGAAAATAAGGCCCAGGTTAAAAAACCCAGATTTATCCTTTAATAACCAACTGTGTGTGAATGTGTTTTCAGTCTACAGCCTAAGCCTGACCACACTGAATCTCATCAGGCTGTTGTCCACCTCCAGCGATTGTCCAGCTCATCTAATCACTCGCTGAAATCTAATCTTGTTTTCTCTTCAGGTAAATCAGGCTGTTTTTCTCAGATTCACGTCTGTGAAAAGTTTTATTTCCTCAGATAACAAAAGCCTGTTAACGTTGGTTTTCTTTTCTCTCTCTGCTACTTTCTGTTATCACAACTGGATCCTAGAGATTCAATAAATCAATTCACATTTACAATTTACAGGATGCATGCTTTAATCATTTATATAGGTTAATGCTTATTGATCCTCAGGCTCAACTTAAAAGCCTTGAATAACAGGTGGATAACATAGAAACTGACCAGAAAACAGCAGAATTTATGTAAATGGTGGGGAAAGTACAGGTTGTGAAAACAATATGAACTGACTGAAACCATATTTGCAATTGAAAACACTTAAAGTCTAACTTATGGAAATTTGTCCCAGGGCATGAGTTCTAAAAATGGATTCAGAGTTTTGGCTATGCCTGTGTTTATTTATTTCGAGAAGCTTTTTCAGAGCTATTTACTTTGAAGATAAATATGAAGGAAACTCATTTGAGCTGAGGCGATGTCCTCTGTAATAATTAAGGAGGATTTGAGCGTGTGTTGCGGTGATGAGGAGAGTAGCTTTCAGTGCTGTGGTTAATCTTGGAAAATGTTAAAAGAGAAATGTTATATACATACACATCCAGGAATGAGCATAAATGAACAGGAACGCTTCAGTGGGTGCAGATACTTTGATGGGCCCCCAGCTGTGTGAATTAAAGGGTTCCTGAAGACTTTATTAGCTGCAAGTTTCAGGGTTTCATATGCAATTATTTTCCATTAACTTATTTACATTCCACAGAGTGATGTCTTTAAAGGTCTTTTAAACACTCATTAATAAATAAGGGACATTCTTGTTACTGGGAAACTGTCTTTGATCTGTGTATCATACAGCTTATGAAGGGGCTGGAAGCCTAAAGGTGTTTTCAGAGAGAAAGCACAGTGAAGTTTGGCTTTGCTTCATTTGCATGGAATTGGGCTGCTGGGTGTTTTGTGCAGTCTGAGTCGTGCAGTCGCTGGCTGCTATCACCAGCATGTGAGCGGAGTCGAATCTCTGTTTGATGCTTCCATCTCTGTGGATGGCAGTTAGTTTGTATACATACAAAAGGTGAGTGGGTGGGAACAAGAACCTGTGTGTGTGTAGGACAGCGTGAGGCTGCGCTGTTTACAGTTTTCTTTAAATTTCACTCACTCCTGGTTGGCTGTTAGGCAGGACATAATAAAGCAGTCTGTGTTACGTTATGTAAAACACGAATCATTAAATAAGCAGAGGAAGTAATGCGTTACAGTGCATTGGTCATCTTGTGTTCAGAGTAAACCGATATGAGTCTTCCCCCTGATATCTACTGAAGTTACTGTTACTGGGAGACGACATTGACCTCCCTTTACACAAGTGACCTCTGCCTCATGCTGTAATAACATAACAGCTGTCCCAGCCCATTGAGATACACAGATGCAGATGATTTCTATTTCACGTCACTGGTAGTAAGCACAGAAACCTGTTTCTCCTAAAGGTGCTTTGCTCTGTAAAGAGTGAGTTATTTAACTGTCTTTCTTCTCTGTCATATCAGAGGTGCAGGCAGACGACTGTGTTTTTGTGAAGCTTGGTATTTTATTAAAAATATCTTGATATTAATGTTAGACATCAGTATAGAAAGGGTGTTGTTGTGTTGTTACAGAAATCATGTACCCACATTTCCAGAGCTGAGGAGAGCAGCTCCAATCAAAACACAATCAGCATGGTGAAAGGGAGTCGATTAAAATAGTAATTTATCAAAATCAAACTGATTATCTGTTTCTATTCAAACGAACCAGAGGTTCCCAAAATGACAATTATTGGTTTGGACTGTGCAAGCTACTTGTGTGTAGTTTCAGTTTAGCTTTAGAAAGTTTTCTTTAATTAGCTGAGATAAACACTGACATTAGGCCAGTCCCAAATTAGTTTTTGTATATATATATATAGATATAGATATATAGAGATATATATATAGCCAGTTAAAGCTCCAGTATTAATGTGATCTTTTACACATCATACGTAGAGATTAACTTTAACAGCAGTAATGTCACAGTTGTTGTTGCAGACATGTCCAAACATAGACACTGAATGAGTTTCCCTCTCTCCCCCAGAAATTTGATGAATAACCAGCAACTGTTGCATCAGTAAATACAGATTTTATTTAAGTTACTTGTTTGGATCGTGGTTTCAGTAGAATGGGAATAAGCCACAGTAATTTACATCTGCAAATAACATAGATTTGTCTGTTTATTCTCTCTGAGCTGCTTCTCTACACAGAGTCACATGGACATTAACGTCTGGTGTAGGAGACTGAATAAAATGGACGGAGACAGCAGCTGTAACACACAGACATTCCCTGGTGCTCCCAGCTTTCCCAGCATTCCACAGTGGGATGAGAGACACTGAGGATGGAGAGATGGAGGCAGAGGGAGGAGTGAAGGGTGTCCAGGTAGAACTGAGTGTGAAGGTGTGTGTGGGCTACAAGAAAGTATGTGGGTGTTAAGGAGTGTGTTTATGTGGTGACAGCGATGTGCATGCATGTAACAGTGTGTGTGTGCATCTTTGTGCATTATCTCCTGGCTAGGGAGAATCTATTTAGCAGCTCAGTCCATTTCTGAAGGATTTAGATGCCCCCTATGGCATCCTGTTGTGTCTGATATGAGTGTGTGTGTGTGTGTGTGTGTGTGTGTGTAATGGGATTATTTGGCTGGATAGGATAGCGTCTGTCATCTGGGAGGATCCTTACCGAGGCTGTGGCTGAAATACATAAATTGTAAAGAGGGTGAGTCACCTGGGACTGCACAATCATATTTCACACACACACACACACACACACACACACACACACACACACAGCAAGAGAGAAACAGAGGCATGCATTAATTCACACTGTCTTGTAGGTGTATGAAACACGAAATGGCTCTTAGTTTCTCTCTTACCCACATTCCCACACACAGGCCTCTCTCTTTCTTCACTAATGCACTCTCTCTCTCTCTCTCTCTCTCTCTCACACACACACACACACACACACACATAAACAGAGCCTCAGTGCTTTTTTGGTTCCAACTGTCAGACTGACTACTGAAAACTGTCAAGTACTGGAAGATGCCATGAAATCTCTGGTGAGAATCAGAATCTTGTTTCCAGATTCTTTGATCAGATAATTCTGGGTGTCTTTTTTTTAAAGATTATTTTATGATGGTTAATGTTCCAACTACAAGAAGTGAAGGGAATTATGGAAGAGCATCAGGAAGCAGGGCAGTGAGTGAAGGAGTGTGTGTTGGAGGAGGGCTAAAAGACAAGAGAAGACATGAAAGGAGAGGAGAGGGAGAGATTTGTGATGCACAGAAAGGTAGCCAGGTGTTGCTGTCTGTGCTCTGCAGAGCTGGACCCTCCAGCACATCCCTGCTGTGTGTGTGTGTGTGTGTGAGTGTGTGTGTGCAGTGAGGCTACCTCTAGCTCTGCTCATTACTCTCTTAATGGAATAGAGACATCTGCTTCATCTCCCTTTCCCTCTTTTTCTCTGTATCTCTCTATCCTCATCTCTCTAAGTTGTTCAGTGTCTCTCTCTCTTCCTCTCTTTCCATCCCTCCATGGAAATTTAGGAACAGGGGAGTGGCTGAGAAGAGTGAGAGAGAGATGGAGAGAATGTTGTCAGAGTGCAAAAGAAGGAAGAAAAAGAAGGATGATGGTGCCAAGTGTCCAAGAGGGACCCTTGTAAGAGAGGGGGAGGCAGATGGGATACCAGAGAGAATGGAGTGAGAGAGAAGAGGTGGAGAGGAGGAGAAGAGCCAGCTCTCTGCCCCAGGCTGGGTAATAATGATGCTAATGAGTTAGATCAACACAAGGTTTGAGTGCCACAGATTAAGATATTTCCTGGCAAACGGCCTGTGCTGCTACACTGTAAAAAATCACCATTTACACAGTGAGCTGGTTTCAGCATCTGAAGCACTTTACTGAGAATGTGAAAAAGTCTGAAGACGATATTAGATTTTTGTGCCTCAGGAACTGAGCACTATACAAATAGCTGTGGATAGAGAGGTCAGTGTATCAGGATGTGAACTGAGGTCAGCAGCAGAGCCTGAAAAAAGCTTGTCACCACTGCCACTTTCCTTTTATTAACAATAAACAATAAACTTCTGTTGAGTTGGTTTTGTGCAAAGTGAAAGTTCCCAAGAGGAATATTCTGGTGGTGGAATCACAAAGTAAGAAAGACACAGGTGAATAACTATGATGCTTGGCTACCTGTATGAATTGGTAAGACACAAATGTGCAATGAGCCTTATTGTAAACTTTACTGTATCCAGATGTAGATCCAGATGTGAAAAAGCAAGACTTCCCCAACTTGCAGCGTTAAATAAATACTGTGAAACATTTTCATTCAGATCTTCATCAAAAAGCGACACACATTATCTTTTCAGAGACTGGCTTGTTTATCTCTTGTTGTCAGCAGGTACACAGTGAGACTATATATATATATATATATGTACTAATTATCTTGAGGCTATAAAATATATGACATGTCCTGATTTGCTGGTGTACAGATGAAGTCAGGGTTGAGTTATATAATGTAAGACCTGGCAGTTTTACCACATCATCCACCCTCCTCTCTGGCTATGGCTTGGTGGTGACGATGGATGTTTCTTCCACTTGGGTGAAAACTTTCCACTTATGCACACGGCATGGATTGTATTTCCACCTGGCTGACACTGGCTGAAATCAGATTCCCCTCCAGGTTTTCTCCTGACAGATTCAATCCCATTCTCATCTCTGCAGACACTGTGAGCTTTTACACTTTCTCCAGAGAAGATATCAGAGCAGATTACACTTTAGTGTCTGATGTAAATGTAGTGGTAAACACAGGGATATGATGTTGCTATGTAAACCTGTATGAAAGGAAAAGGAGAAACGTAAAAGTAAACAACTGCCTGAAAAAATTACAGGCTGGAAAGACAGAAAAAAAAGATGCAAATATTAGACCTGGGGGAGGGAGGTGGAGAAATGGGCACAGTGAACAGGTGTTGGATGGACAGAAAGAGAGACGGAGGGAAAGAAGAAGCCATCGGGGAAGCTGAGAGTGATGGGGAGGGATGAAGCTGGAGAGAAAATGTGAAGAGAGAGAGAGAGAGAGAAAGGGAGAGGGAGAGGGAGGGAGATGAGGTAAGGCGAAAGAGAGCGAGACAGAAAAACAGGAAACCCAGAGAGAGAGAGAAACTGAGAATGGAGGAATGACAGACAGCAGCACTGATAGAAACAGAGCAGAAAAAGAGACATTAACATACGGGAGAGGTGAGAGAGATCTGGTGCATTAGTCACATACATTTTATATAATGTGCATTATATGAAATCTTCCTGATTGCATCATGAATATGTATGTGTGTATATATTTAGCTATATCCATCAGGATCTGAGTCAGTTACATGGTAGGGAATAAGACAGTACGGCTTGTTCCAACAAACAGATTATTATCAGAGATGGAAGCATCTTCCAAACATCACAAACTTCATCATTAACAGGAAGTTTTCATAAGAGATTTTATCTCAGTGGAATAATAGCTTTTACAAACATATGGACAGTATATCTACATAATCCACTTGTTAAACTTGAGCTGGGCATCATAAACAGTATCTGGAATCCTATAATATGGGCTCAGACAATGTTCGTCTTTAATTCCAAATCATTTGTTCACTGTGTAGAAAACCTTCAGACAGATGAGGGGACAGTTTCAGCTCTCTGATCCATGTCTTCTGGGCATGTCCCTAAATTTGGAACGCATTTTAAAATTAATTAAGTTTGTTGTAGGTCAAGACATCCAATTTACACCTTGTATTGGCTCACCCTCTGTGCCCCTCTGGCTTTAAATAGCTAATAAACTGGGTAAAGAGCTTAAGTATAGGCCTGTCTGCACAGAACGCCAAGAGAGGTCATCCTCTGTTTTTACCTCAGGAGCACAAGAATTTTAATTCAGTCATTTGGTTTCAGTGATTTTCTCAGGCAGCTTCAGTGGAAATTCTAAAGGAAATGGAAAATAGTCATTTGGATGTTCCTAAAGGTCAAGTTTAATCTCATTTGGGTTTAACATTTCAGGCACATAAACACAGTGGGGGTGTGGAGGGGAATTATATCAGACAGTATATGCCACAGTAACATGACTGTGCCATCCTGTTTACTACATTAAAGGCAGTGGATATTATTTCTTTCCAAGTGTGTAAATGATGGTGCAGAAAAAGAAGAATGCAGTAACAATGTTTTTTGTTAAATCAAACACACAATGAATCACCTGTTTGTTTCTGGCTGATAGCAGTAGCATTAGCAACATGCAACGTGTTTGTTGTACTTATTTCCTCAGATGCTTTTATCATTGTTGTGTAACGATGAAGCACTTTGTAACCCTGCCTTTGAAAAATGTTCAATCAACGGTGTTTGCCTTATTCATTTTGTCCAGACGCCACAGAGGAAGTTAATGTGGTAGATGAAACTAAAGTCAATGAAGGCGATTACACTCACACACACAGACACATGCAAACACACTGAGGGGGTTGATTTACTTATCGGGTGTTGCCCCGTGTAGCTAATACTGTGACAACACACACACACACACACACACACAGGCACTGGAGGAGGTCAATGGAATGGACAAGCCTACTGCTGGCTTTTACAACTGCACACACACAACACACACACACACACACTGCTGCTCTATTTCACTGTGTATGTGTGTGTGTGTGTGTGTGTGAGGCAAAGTGGGTATTTGAGATAAAATATTGACACACGAAATGAGGCGACAGAGAGAAAGAGATGATGGTGTGATTATTCTGAGGGACAGAAAGATAAGAAAACACAGAAGATGAAAGACAAACACAAGAAGGAAAATGAGAATTGAAATATGATGGAGGAGAGCTACAACAGATGGTGAGACACAAACGAACAGGGTGAGACAGAGAGAGTGCTATCATTAGTCAGTGTCTATAACTAATGATGTGCGTATCTTTTCGAGAGCTCAGAGATTAATTAGATAAATCAAATTAAGATCCCACAATAGGTTTGGATGTAAAGGTCGCAGTCGGAGCTTCAACCTGTTCTATCAAATTACCATCTGAGCTGAATTAACCTGCATGTTGAATACATGTTGAGGACAGAGCAGGAGCACAGACTGCATCAACACCAGCACAGATAACAGGAACTACTGAGGCGCCACGTCTTACAATATCCCAGCAGTAGAATGGTTTATAAGCTGAGCCACAGATTTGTAAACTGAGAGGACAGATTTACACATGACTCTATGGCAAAAGATGCTTTGGGTCAAGGTTACACAGAAAACACAGGCAGCCTGCAGACAGCTGCACTGGTTAACATTCAAATACATCTGTTCCATTATTAAAGCAGCATGAGATGGACGGCTGAAATGCCTCCTGGGTAAACATATATGAAAAAAATCTGAAAGAAAGGGGGAGTCAAACACAAACAACTCTGAGACAATAACCACGTCAACAATTCATAAAAATGAGACAAACAGATTTAGATACATCAGACAGAAACAAGCCAAAGTCCTGTATCCAAACTGGGAACGTTTTTATAACCGCAAAGAAAAACTAATGATGTTTAATATGTAAATGAATACATAGTGGCCCATCCTTGGTGACTCTTTGTGAGATGAAATATGGCTGAAGCACATCAGCAGTGAGGAGTAACCACCTGTCAGCCAATCAGAAACGACCATCTTCACTGTCACACACAGGATAATGTGCTTTAGTGGAACTCAATAAAGAACACTTACTGAATATATATCCAGCTACCTGTCTATCTATCTCTCCCCCCTCATTTTTATCTCTTTTCCTTATCATGTCTTACTCTGTGTCTCTGTCCATCTCTCTTTATGTTGTCCTCTCTTGTCTAAACCGTTTATCTCTCTCTCCTCTTCGTTCCCCAAATCCCTGTTCTCTCTGTGTCTTTATCAGTTCGATTTCATGCCCCCTCCTCTCTCTCTTTTTCTAACTGCCTCTCTCTGTCTCTCACTCTCTCTCTAGCAGACGGACGGCCACGTCTCCCACCTCAACAGTCACGATCAGGTCCGTAACCAGGTTACACTGTGTGTGTGTGTGTGTGTGTGTGTGTGTGTGTGTTTGTTGTGGCTCAATTACCTGGAGTTTATTGTGTGTTAGAAAGTGTGAAGTGTCTGTCTGCCTCAGCTCAATAATCATACCACACACACACACACACACACACACACACACACACCACTCTGCAGCAGGCTGTACTTCTTAACTAGGTTAGCGTTTGTGTGTGGGTGTACTGTCTGGCGCCTGTCTCCTGACATACAGCTATATAACATGATTAGTGTGTGTGTGTGTGTGTGTGCACATGTGGTACACATATTACTCGTGTGTGTACATACGTGTGTGTATTTCCTTGCCTCATGTCTTATTGCACTCTCTTTATACTACATATACATTCATATAAGATGATTCTGTGTGTGTGTGTGTGTGTGTGTGTGTGTGTGTGTGTTATCTCTGCCTGATATGTAATAAAACACACGATAATAAAATCAGCAGATTTTTTTTATAACTCATCTCAGTGACTTTGATACACAGAAACTCCAAACAAGGAAATAATGGTTCACACATCTTACACTACGTCTCTATATGACTACACTCACTCACACACACACATCTGGTAACACACTGTATACATGTAGGGAGATGGTGAGTTAACCTTGTTGTGGTGCTCTTACAGTTTTAAATAAATACATTAACATGTCTCTATCGTTATTATCATGTGTCAGAAATCGCACTCCTCCTTCTGAGTCATAGCTCAGATGATACACATCTTTTTATATTTCAGTGTGACTTAACACTTTCCAAGGATTATTTCATTTCATCATCACAAATAAACATCCATAAATCTACTTGGAAATCAAGATGAAAGATGCCTCGTTAAACTCCAGATCTTTAGTGATCCAGAGACAGTTTTCCTG